>NW_026599273.1:0-300000 GCF_023634085.1 Falco cherrug
ATCTGCCACAAAGGGAAAAAAAAAAAAAAATCATCTCAGAAGCGTCCCATGTCAGAAGAAAAACCCTCGCAGGCTATATTGGACATCACCAATGGGCAGGAGAGAGCATCCAGTGGGATTTTGCTGCAGGCAGTGATCATCACGAGCACTTGAGTTAGGAGCAATATCTCACCTTCTTGATGTTGGCACCTCCTTTCCCTACGATGTTCTTGTGGAACTGTTTGCAGATGGGGACAGAAATAGAAAAGCTGTTTTCAACCTAAGGGAGAAAGGAAGGGAGAACTGAAGATTACACTGTCGTGGCAAGGGAGGCCCGACTTCAGGAACTCTGATAAACGAGCTTTTGAAAAGAGGCTTAGACCCAAGGAAGTTCTCTATACGAGGGACTTGTAAGACTAAACAAAGGCAAGGACGTTCCCCTATAGCCTTCCCATAACAGGTACTACCCCCTGCCTCCATTCAGCCAAAACAGCGTCGACAGCTCCCTCCTCTTGAGGTGTTTTAGCTCTACCCAAGCCAGTAGAGCTCTGCTTTGCCCCAGGGTTATCCAGGCACGGAGGAGGGAAGTGCAGGCAGAAGACCTCCTTACCAGGTCTGCCACCGTCTTTTGCATGTACTCGGTGCACTTCTCCACCTCGTTTTTGGGACCTCGGAGTTGGACGATGTCACTCTTGTGTGCAGGGTCTGGGAAGTTGATGATAACCTGCAGGAGCGGTCATTTAGAGTTAGCTCAAGCAAAAGCAAGAACCCTTGTGTCAGACACATGCAAAGGTTGGGGGGATCCTACACGTGCCCTTTTCCCATTCAGAAACGGGGAACCGTGTTAGCGGCCTCTGGCTAAAAGAACTATCTTCTCAGACACTTGCGCTACAGAGCCACTAAAGTTACGACTTCTGTGACGACAGGCCTACTACCCATGTAGGAAAGAACCCCTCTGGATTCCTCCTCTCCTACAAAGCCTTACCTCTGGGAATTGCTCCCGGATTTCCCAGACCCGCTCAGCCTTCTGCCCAGTGATGGTCCGGTGGAATTTCTGCTCAACGATTAGGTCCGCAGCGTGTTCATTTTCCTGACGGGAACAGAGGGCACACTGAGTGTTCAGCCGGAGAGCCGTCTACTTTGACTTAGCGGTTTGCTGCCCGACGGTTTACTTGCCAGCACTGTCCCTCTTTTCTCCAGACCAAATTCACTCTGCGTTGACAGAGAAGGGCTACCCGAGGGAACAGGGGAAGACGTTTGTGAAGAGGAACTTGCACTTGTCATGAGATCCAAGTGCTCCGTGGGCAAGGGGCACACACTCGCGCCAGAAGGTTACAAGGGAACACGAGAGCCCAAACCCTGCAGTCTCCCAAACATCACGTCCTACCCACTCACCATACGGGAAGCGAGTTCCAGCAGCTCGCTCTTGGCCTGTGGGACCCCCTGTGGGTCTCCTTCCATTTCTGATCGGGTTGCTCTTCTCGTTGTCCGGGGGAATGCGCACAGACACCTTGTACAGATCCTTCATCCTGTTCACTTCGAGGCAAGGACTGTGGTGACGCCGTCTGCTAGGCAAAGACCTGGAAGCAAGGCACCTGGATTATCACTGCTCAGAGGCTGATGAAGAAGTAAAGCCGCCTCTGGGAAGGGCTCGGTGGGGTAGGGTTGAGCCAGGGGAAATTGCCTCTTCCCCCTGGAGTTCAGCGAGAGCAGACCTGTGCCACACGAGAGCCTGTCCAAGTAAATACCGTGGCATCTACAGAGCCCATTGTTCCCTTGTCAGAGCCAGGCGTGTTTCTTCCCCAAACAGTATCACATTTAGAGCAGAGGATAATCGTTCCTTTCTACCCCAAACTCTTGGCTGGGGACACGTTGCAGTGCTATCAAACTAGCAGACCGCAACAAGGCTTTAGCGTTGGCCATATTCTACTGCCGGTGCTGTAGCACCTTCCTCCAGAGGCCAGACCACACTGCTCCTCCTCCAGCTGACACCCCTCTCCCACAAGCCACAGGGCTATTTAACCCCTTAGCGGGAACCAGCTACACCTGCACATCGCCCATGTCAATCAACCCACTGCCTCTGAGGCAAGGCCACAGCTGCGTGTTATCAATGCTAATCAACCCACCGCCTTCATTCCTCTACAGGGAGAAGCTCACCAAGCACATTTCCACCACCCACAACTGGCTGCTAAACTGTCATTCACACAGAGCAACGTGTGGAAAAAAAAAAAAAAAAATTCCTCCAGGACACATCAAAGTAATTCCACTACTGTTCAGGCTCCCAAGGTACTTTCACCCGTTCAAGCCATCGCAAGGCCTCACGGCCCATTTCTCTCCTTGTACCACCACCACTCCAGAAAAGCAGAGGAAATGTGATGGAGACAGCACACTGGGTGAGCTACAGAGCCCCTGATACCATCTACTAAACACGAAGAGTGTGAGCATGGGGAAGGACTAGAAAGGCACTCCACTTACCGTTTAGCTGCTTTCTTGCCAATGAGGTGTCGGTGGATATTGGTGGTCAGCCTTGATTATTGCGTAATCCGTCCCGTGGATCTAAAAAGAATTATATCTTTTATATCTATCTATATATGTATGGATGTACATTATTTTATATTATAATATATAGGGCCAGGTAGGACAGGCCACCGCTTCTGTCTCGTGCCCTAAGTAACTGCCTACTGCCACTATTGGCACTGACTCACCAGCGGTCAGCTACAAGCACTTCTGCTCTTCAGCAGAGCACAAGCATTCCTCTGCTTTGAGAAGAGAGCATTGTGCTCATGAAACATTGAAAAAGACTCACTTCTACGCCCTCTCCAGCTATAACCAAGGGAATCCTTCCTTCTCCGCACCAAAAAAATTAATGCTGACTTTTCAAGGATGCTATGGATGAGGTTCATAACCAAGGGGTGTCATCCACCTGGCCACACAATTTGTCTCCTGCAAGTACGATTAAGCATGCCAAGACATCCTATGGATGTGACAAACACCTCATCACCTCTGCTCTGTTGCCCCTTCTTCCCCGAGTTCCTGTTCTCCTTCATAATACCTAGTTGTTCTCTCATTATGAATCCTCCCTTCCCCTTATCAGTGTCAATGGAATCATCGTTCCATGGACAATGAGTCGTCCCTTTCCCCCGCTTGGTCCGAGAGTATTACCTCTGTTCAGTGGCTTGATCCAGGGTGATAGTGCTCGTTCTAGGCGCTGTAAAAAGCGAAATCTATATCCTATGTCCTGATTTTGGGTATCTAACATTAATGCAAAACAGTAATCCTCACACAGTTTTTATTTCATTCTGTAGCGTCGGTGTCGCTATCGGCTGCCTGCGGTAAAGGTTCACGGGAAGGTCTTACATTCTTCGCTGGGATCCATCGAGGTCCTTTTTCTGTAGAGACACAAGCATAACCTTTTCCCCGTGTAACAAGAGGATATGGTCCCATAATTTTACCTGTTTCTGCATCTCGGACCGATGCCGGGCCTTTAACCCGTGCCTCGACGGAGGTAGCTGCAGTGAAACGTCGACCTATCGGTGGGTCGTTATCTATTCAAGAACAATTCAAAAAATTAAAAACATACAACGCTTTCTGTAACCGTTCCTCGGGAATAGCCATGCCCATTCCCCCTTTTTGTTGTTGTCATAAACGTTTCAGAGACCGATGAGACCCTTCAATGAGAGATCGACCGGTGGGGGAATGAGGCAATGCCGGTAATGTGAGTTCTACCCCATAGGGCAAAAGAGGTTTTTACAGTTGTTGAAACGTAAAGATAAAGACCGACAACGGTCCAGCTTAAGGGAATACCTAAAGCAGCAAAAGCACGCATTAAATGTCTACGAACAGCTCGTGCCTTTTCTCCTGTGTGACACGAGGCAACCAAGGCACCTGAAAATGTATCAATGGAAGAGTGGATATATTTAAGGCTACCAAATTCAGAATCATGCGTGACATCTGTTTGCCATAACGGTAGGCTTTGTAATCCTCTAGGATTAGCTCCTGCAGCAACTGATGGGAAAGAATGTTTTTGACAGTCGGGACAGACAGCAATAATACTTGATGCTTGTTGAGCAGCAAGGCCAAACTGTCGCTTAAGAGCTCCAGCGTTTCGATGGAAAAAAAGAGTGCCTTCGCTTAGCTTGTGCAATACGGTCTGGCAGTACTTGAACTGGTCACGGCAATAGGTCAGCTCGTCGATTGCCTTCTGCAAGAAAACCAGGTAGCGAGGTATGAGACCTAATATGCATAACAAAATAAGGCGCAGATCGAGAGTCCAAAAGGAAAATAAGTTCCTGTAACAGGGTAAAGGGTTGTGAATGCGAAACACTCCGCAGCACAGAAGCTTCAGCTCGTGGAACAATACCTGCAACATAAGCAGAATCAGTAACAAGGTGGAGTGGTACATTCCATTCTCGGAAAACACGAACAACTGCATTCAGTTCTCCTGTTTGAGGTGAACCGGAGACCGTCTCTATGTCCGAATCCCATTGCCTCCGTTGATCATCCCACCACAGAAGAACAGATTTATGCGATTGGCCCGATCCATCTGTAAACACAGTAAGCGCCGGTAAGGGTTGTTCGCTTCTTCTGGGTTTTAACATCAGACGAAAATCAACGTTAAACAGTTTGTGTGAAGGTGGATGGGAAGTTATTCGACCTGTATGTTCTCGCCCGGCACCTCCCCGGGACCTACAGCTTGACAAACTATTGCTGTACAATTCAACCACGAGAACCTCTAACACCTTTACCACTCAAACCTAGCCTTCTCCTTAACATCTTGTATATCCCATAAACACCACCTACCCAAAACCTCAGCACTAAAATCATATTAACCCAAACCCCCCATACACACACGCCCCTAAGACTAAAGGCGCCCAAACAGCCAACGAAACCAACGAAACCACGTCCCCGTAGCTTACAATCCAAAGCGTGGCACTGAAGATGCCAAGATGGCGTCCAATATGAAAGCCGAGGACAAAAGACTTAGCCCTAACCTTACGGTTGGCTCCTGCTAGACCTAGACGTGCAAGTATCTGCGGCCCAGTGTAAATGCCCTAGGCCTCCTGCTAAGACCGAAGGAGCAGGCATCAGGCACACGCTACCAACTGTAGCCCAAGACGCCTTGCTCAGCCACACCCCCACGGGCACTCAGCAGTAATTAACAGTAAGCAAGAAGCGCAAGCTTGACTTAGTCACGGCAACCTTCAGGGTTGGTAAATCTCGTGCCAGCCGCCGCGGTCACACCAGAAACCCAAGCCAACAGTCACACGGCGTAGAGAGCGGACCAGAGCCTGTCAGAATAACTAGGAAACCGAAACACAACTAAGCTGTCGTAAGCCCGAGATACCCCTAAGGCCAACCTAAAGATGATCCTAGTAAACCTGACTGCGGCCAATGAAGAGACGGGACGCAGCTTGATGCAAGCAAATGTCAATGCGTTGTGCAGAAGCACGAGGTTTTATACGCTTGCAGAAGCTGCGCGTTTTAAACCAATTGCTTCTTGAGGCTAAGCCTTGCATACTAGGCAATCCCTGATTGGTGGTTAACTACCGGCACTTAACAGCAAGGTGTTACCTTTCCTTGGCGCCATCCGTCTCCCACTCCCCTGTGCTCTGTAACCATGCCCCATCATGTTGTTAATTGTTGTCTAGACAAGCTCGAGCACACTCCCCTCAGCTGACCGATTGCCACGCGTGGTCCTAGTTTCCAGCCCGCTCCTGCACCTCCCCCTTCCTGTTGCACAAAAGAACCTTTGAAAGCGAACGAGGAAAAACAAGGCCTAAGCAACAGAACAAATAAAAAACCAACTAAGACATATTATCACTGTCAAAATAACCCACTGCCTTTGTTCCGTACAATTCTACAATTTCCCCTTTTTGTTTTTGAACAGCTAGTACCAGGTTTGCCATGTTCCGCAGGGCCCTTGCAAACATGACAGCAACCAAGGTAATAGCAAACAAACAACACTGCCAATCGAGTGAATGGATGCCAGAAAAGGCTGAAATTTTCTCAGATTTTGATAACATGTTGCTGCAGTGGGGCGCCTAAAATCCACGCAGCACATACCATCAAAATCCTCACAGCCACGTCCTTGAACCAACAACAAAAAGCCGCGGCAATTTTGACTCACGTGCTTAACTGCCTACCAAACAAGGTGATTGAACTCTTTAATGCTTTCCCTGCTGTTACTCTGCATAAGAGAAGAAGCGCTGCGACACGTTCCCATCCTAGCCTCCTACTACATTAGCATCTACAGAAAGACAATGCTCGACATGCAAAGTGTAAACAACATCACCTTCTTTTGGATTAACGTTATACGTAGGCGGAAGGGCACACCAAACAAGAACCGTTTCCGTCAAAAAGTTCGAAACATAGCATGCCTTCTCTGAACATACCTCTGGGGTCATCCCCTTCATTCCCTCCTTTTGATGCAAAGAGAGACACTTGACCCTAACAGAGAAGCCCCTGTTTACATCTCTGAGCCAGGACACAAGCCGCAGCTGTGCGCGCCACCAGGCTCAGGGCAGAAACCACTCCTGTAGTTACCTAACTAGATATCTCGACAAGCGTGCAGACACCTATTAAACACTAAATAACCATGTTTATCGTTCCTGTTCTCCTTCGTAATACCTAGTTGTTCTCTCATTATGAATCCTCCCTTCCCCTTATCAGTGTCAATGGAATCATCGTTCCATGGACAATGAGTCGTCCCGTTCCCCCGCTTGGTCCGAGAGTATTACCTCTGTTCAGTGGCTTGATCCAGGGTGATAGTGCTCGTTCTAGGCGCTGTAAAAAGCGAAATCTATATCCTATGTCCTGATTTTGGGTATCTAACATTAATGCAAAACAGTAATCCTCACACAGTTTTTATTTCATTCTGTAGCGTCGGTGTCGCTATCGGCTGCCTGCGGTAAAGGTTCACGGAAAGGTCTTACATTCTTCGCTGGGATCCATCGAGGTCCTTTTTCTGTAGAGACACAAGCATAACCTTTTCCCCGTGTAACAAGAGGATATGGTCCCATAATTTTACCTGTTTCTGCATCTCGGACCGATGCCGGGCCTTTAACCCGTGCCTCGACGGAGGTAGCTGCAGTGAAACGTCGACCTATCGGTGGGTCGTTATCTATTCAAGAACAATTCAAAAAATTAAAAACATACAACGCTTTCTGTAACCGTTCCTCGGGAATAGCCATGCCCATTCCCCCTTTTTGTTGTTGTCATAAACGTTTCAGAGACCGATGAGACCCTTCAATGAGAGATCGACCGGTGGGGGAATGAGCAATGCCGGTAATGTGAGTTCTACCCCATAGGGCAAAAGAGGTTTTTACAGTTGTTGAAACGTAAAGATAAAGACCGACAACGGTCCAGCTTAAGGGAATACCTAAAGCAGCAAAAGCACGCATTAAATGTCTACGAACAGCTCGTGCCTTTTCTCCTGTGTGACACGAGGCAACCAAGGCACCTGAAAATGTATCAATGGAAGAGTGGATATATTTAAGGCTACCAAATTCAGAATCATGCGTGACATCTGTTTGCCATAACGGTAGGCTTTGTAATCCTCTAGGATTAGCTCCTGCAGCAACTGATGGGAAAGAATGTTTTTGACAGTCGGGACAGACAGCAATAATACTTGATGCTTGTTGAGCAGCAAGGCCAAACTGTCGCTTAAGAGCTCCAGCGTTTCGATGGAAAAAAAGAGTGCCTTCGCTTAGCTTGTGCAATACGGTCTGGCAGTACTTGAACTGGTCACGGCAATAGGTCAGCTCGTCGATTGCCTTCTGCAAGAAAACCAGGTAGCGAGGTATGAGACCTAATATGCATAACAAAATAAGGCGCAGATCGAGAGTCCAAAAGGAAAATAAGTTCCTGTAACAGGGTAAAGGGTTGTGAATGCGAAACACTCCGCAGCACAGAAGCTTCAGCTCGTGGAACAATACCTGCAACATAAGCAGAATCAGTAACAAGGTGGAGTGGTACATTCCATTCTCGGAAAACACGAACAACTGCATTCAGTTCTCCTGTTTGAGGTGAACCGGAGACCGTCTCTATGTCCGAATCCCATTGTCTCCGTTGAAAACCTTAGGAAGACAGGAATTGAACCTGCACAGAAGAGATCAAAGCGCTCCATACTCCCCTTATATTACTTCCCAGTAGGGTCAGCTAAACAAAAGCTATCGGGCCCATACCCCGAAAATGATGGTTTAACCTCTTCCTCTACTAAATGAGCCCCGTCACAAAACTAACGTTCTCCTTAAGCCTTCTACTAGGAACAACCATCACAATTTCAAGCAACCACTGACTGCTAGCCTGGCCTGGACTAGAAATCAACACCCTTGCCATTATCCCCTTCCTTTCAAAATCACACCACCCTCGAGCTATGGAAGCTGCAATCAAATACTTTCTCGTCCAAGCAACCGCCTCCGCATTAATCCTCTTCTCAAGCACAATCAACGCACAGTTCACCGGACAATGAGACATTCCGCGACTAAGCCACCCAACAGCCTCCCTACTACTAACTACAGCAGTCGCAATAAAACTAGGCCTAGTACCCTTTCACTCCTGATGTCCAGAGGTCATACAAGGCTCACCTATAACCACTGCCCTACTCGTCTCTACATGAATAAAACTCCCCCCACTCACTCTTCTTTTCTTAACTGCCCCCTCACTGAACCCACTCCTACTGACAACCGTGGCCATTGCATCCGCAGCCATCGGAGGGCGAACAGGACTTAACCAAACACAAATCCGAAAAGTCCTAGCTTTCTCATCGATCGCCCACCTAGGCTGAATAACCATCATCCTCATATACAACCCCAAGCTAACATTAATAACCTTCTACCCATACTCCTTAAGAACCGCCTCCATTTTCTTAGCCCTCAACACAACCAACTCCTCAAAACTATCCACAATAATAACCTCCTGAACAAAAATACCATCGCTAAACGCATCCTTGACGCTAGCACTACTATCCCTAGCCGGCCTGCCCCCACTCCCTGGCTTTTTACCAAAATGACTCATTATCCAGGAACTAACTAAGCAAGAGATATCAACCGCAGCCATAATTATTTCAATACTCTCCCTACAAGGTTTATTTTTCTACCTACGCCTTGCATATTGCTCCACACTCCCACCAAACACTACAAGCTTCATAAAACAATGATACAATAACAAATCCACAGGCACACCAATTGCTACCTTAATTTCTCTGTCAGTCCTCCTTCTCCCCCCTTCTCCCGCAATCCTGACCGTTACCTAAGAAACTTAGGATCCCCTGCCTACCAAACCGAAGGCCTTCAAAGCCTTAACTAAGAGTTAAATCCTCTTAGTTTCTGCCCACACCACTAAGGCCCGCAGGACACTAAACCTGCACCATCTAAATGCAACGCAGATACTCTAATTCAGCTAGGGCCTCCACGATAAGCCTAGACAGACGGGCCTCGATCCCATAAACTTCTAATTAACAGCTAGACGCTCAAACCAACGAGCTTCTGTCTACCAGACTCCGGCACACTCTCAGCGTACATCAATGAGTTTGCAACTCAACATGAACTTCACCACAGAGTCGATAAGAAGAGGAATTCAACCTCTGTAAAAAGGACTACAGCCTAACGCCTAAACACTCAGCCACCTGACCCGTGACCTTCATCAACCGATGACTAGTTTCAACAAACCACAATGACATCGGCACCCTATACCTACTCTTCGGAGCATGGGCAGGCATAGCCGAGTACCGCCCTCAGCCTCCTTATTCGAGCAGAACTTGGCCAACCAGGAACTCTCCTAGGAGACGACCAAATCTACAATGTCATCATCACCGCCCATGCCTTCGTAAGAATCTTCTTCACAGTTATAGCTATTATAATCGAAGGGTTTGGAAACTGACTAGTCCCCCTTATAATTGGAGCCCCAGACATAGCATTCCCCCGCATAAACAACATCGGTTTCTGAACTACTTCCTCCGTCCTTCCTACTGCTCCTAGCGTCCTCCACAGTAGAAGCTGGAGTCGGAACAGGATGAACCATATACCCGCCCCTAGCAGGCAACCTAGCCCATGCTGGCGCCTCAGTAGACCTAGCCATCTTCTCCCTACACCTCGCAGGTGTGTCTTCCATCTTAGGGGCCATCAACTTTAACACAACAGCCATTAACATAACCCCCCCTGCCTTATCGCAACATCCAACTCCCCTATTCGTATGATCCGTACTCCTATTGCCCTCACTTCCAGTCCTGGCCGCCGGCATCACCATACTACTGACCGACCGAAACCTAAACACTACATTCTGTGACCCCGCTGGAGGGGGAGACCCCATTCTCTACCAGCACCTGTTCTGATTCTTTGGCCACCGGGAAGTTTACATCTTAATCCTTCACGGCTTTGGAATCATCTCACATGTTGTAACGTATTACGCAGGCAAAAAAGAACCATTCGGCTACATAGGAATAGTCTGAGCTATACTATCGATTGGATTCCTGGGCTTTGTCGTATGAGCCCACCACATATTCACTGTCGGAATAGACGTAGACAGCCGATCATACTTCATCTCCGCCACTATAATCATCGCCATCCCAACCGGCATTCAGGTATTCAGCTGACTAGCCACACTACACGGAGGCACCATCAAATGAGGTCCACCGATACTGTGAGCCTTGGGCTTCATCTTCCTCTTCACACTTGCCAATGAGGTGTCGGTGGAACTGGTGGTCAGCCTTGATTACTGCGTAATCCATCCCGTGGATCTAAAAAGAATTTTATATATATATATAATATTGTACGCACATACATACATATATATATATTATATAGGGCCAGGAAGGACAGGCCACCGCTTCTGTCTCGTGCCCTAAGTAACTGCCTACTGCCAGTATTGGCACTGACTCGCCAGCGGTCAGCTACAAGCACTTCTGCTCTTCAGCAGAGCACAAGCATTCCTCTGCTTTGAGAAGAGAGCATTGTGCTCATGAAACATTGAAAAGACTCACTTCTACGCCTCTCCAGCTATAACCAAGGGAATCCTTCCTTCTCCGCACCAAAAAAATTAATGCTGACTTTTCAAGGATGCTATGGATGAGGTTCATAACCAAGGGGTGTCATCCACCTGGCCACACAATTTGTCTCCTGCAAGTTCGATTAAGCATGCCAAGACATCCTATGGATGTGACAAACACCTCATCACCTCTGCTCTGTTGCCCCTTCTTCCCCCAGTTTCTTACTGGAACTAGTAACTCCAGCTCACCAGTTCCTTGAGCATGGCTTCAATCTGTTCCTGAGCCACATGCACATCTTCTGTAGGTCCTTCCAAAGTGATGTTATCCTGTGGCGAGCAGCCTCACAGTTTGCCCTCTTGCCTGTGATAACAATTGTCTCCGAGTTGCTGTTCTTTGCTGGGAGATCAATTTTGGTGTTGCTTTCTTTACGGATCTGCCACAAAGGGAAAAAAAAAAAAAAAATCATCTCAGAAGCGTCCCATGTCAGAAGAAAAACCCTCGCAGGCTATATTGGACATCACCAATGGGCAGGAGAGAGCATCCAGTGGGATTTTGCTGCAGGCAGTGATCATCACGAGCACTTGAGTTAGGAGCAATATCTCACCTTCTTGATGTTGGCACCTCCTTTCCCTACGATGTTCTTGTGGAACTGTTTGCAGATGGGGACAGAAATAGAAAAGCTGTTTTCAACCTAAGGGAGAAAGGAAGGGAGAACTGAAGATTACACTGTCGTGGCAAGGGAGGCCCGACTTCAGGAACTCTGATAAACGAGCTTTTGAAAAGAGGCTTAGACCCAAGGAAGTTCTCTATACGAGGGACTTGTAAGACTAAACAAAGGCAAGGACGTTCCCCTATAGCCTTCCCATAACAGGTACTACCCCCTGCCTCCATTCAGCCAAAACAGCGTCGACAGCTCCCTCCTCTTGAGGTGTTTTAGCTCTACCCAAGCCAGTAGAGCTCTGCTTTGCCCCAGGGTTATCCAGGCACGGAGGAGGGAAGTGCAGGCAGAAGACCTCCTTACCAGGTCTGCCACCGTCTTTTGCATGTACTCGGTGCACTTCTCCACCTCGTTTTTGGGACCTCGGAGTTGGACGATGTCACTCTTGTGTGCAGGGTCTGGGAAGTTGATGATAACCTGCAGGAGCGGTCATTTAGAGTTAGCTCAAGCAAAAGCAAGAACCCTTGTGTCAGACACATGCAAAGGTTGGGGGGATCCTACACGTGCCCTTTTCCCATTCAGAAACGGGGAACCGTGTTAGCGGCCTCTGGCTAAAAGAACTATCTTCTCAGACACTTGCGCTACAGAGCCACTAAAGTTACGACTTCTGTGACGACAGGCCTACTACCCATGTAGGAAAGAACCCCTCTGGATTCCTCCTCTCCTACAAAGCCTTACCTCTGGGAATTGCTCCCGGATTTCCCAGACCCGCTCAGCCTTCTGCCCAGTGATGGTCCGGTGGAATTTCTGCTCAACGATTAGGTCCGCAGCGTGTTCATTTTCCTGACGGGAACAGAGGGCACACTGAGTGTTCAGCCGGAGAGCCGTCTACTTTGACTTAGCGGTTTGCTGCCCGACGGTTTACTTGCCAGCACTGTCCCTCTTTTCTCCAGACCAAATTCACTCTGCGTTGACAGAGAAGGGCTACCCGAGGGAACAGGGGAAGACGTTTGTGAAGAGGAACTTGCACTTGTCATGAGATCCAAGTGCTCCGTGGGCAAGGGGCACACACTCGCGCCAGAAGGTTACAAGGGAACACGAGAGCCCAAACCCTGCAGTCTCCCAAACATCACGTCCTACCCACTCACCATACGGGAAGCGAGTTCCAGCAGCTCGCTCTTGGCCTGTGGGACCCCCTGTGGGTCTCCTTCCATTCTGATCGGGTTGCTCTTCTCGTTGTCCGGGGGAATGCGCACAGACACCTTGTACAGATCCTTCATCCTGTTCACTTCGAGGCAAGGACTGTGGTGACGCCGTCTGCTAGGCAAAGACCTGGAAGCAAGGCACCTGGATTATCACTGCTCAGAGGCTGATGAAGAAGTAAAGCCGCCTCTGGGAAGGGCTCGGTGGGGTAGGGTTGAGCCAGGGGAAATTGCCTCTTCCCCCTGGAGTTCAGCGAGAGCAGACCTGTGCCACACGAGAGCCTGTCCAAGTAAATACCGTGGCATCTACAGAGCCCATTGTTCCCTTGTCAGAGCCAGGCGTGTTTCTTCCCCAAACAGTATCACATTTAGAGCAGAGGATAATCGTTCCTTTCTACCCCAAACTCTTGGCTGGGGACACGTTGCAGTGCTATCAAACTAGCAGACCGCAACAAGGCTTTAGCGTTGGCCATATTCTACTGCCGGTGCTGTAGCACCTTCCTCCAGAGGCCAGACCACACTGCTCCTCCTCCAGCTGACACCCTCTCCCACAAGCCACAGGGCTATTTAACCCCTTAGCGGGAACCAGCTACACCTGCACATCGCCCATGTCAATCAACCCACTGCCTCTGAGGCAAGGCCACAGCTGCGTGTTATCAATGCTAATCAACCCACCGCCTTCATTCCTCTACAGGGAGAAGCTCACCAAGCACATTTCCACCACCCACAACTGGCTGCTAAACTGTCATTCACACAGAGCAACGTGTGGAAAAAAAAAAAAAAAAATTCCTCCAGGACACATCAAAGTAATTCCACTACTGTTCAGGCTCCCAAGGTACTTTCACCCGTTCAAGCCATCGCAAGGCCTCACGGCCCATTTCTCTCCTTGTACCACCACCACTCCAGAAAAGCAGAGGAAATGTGATGGAGACAGCACACTGGGTGAGCTACAGAGCCCCTGATACCATCTACTAAACACGAAGAGTGTGAGCATGGGAAGGACTAGAAAGGCACTCCACTTACCGTTTAGCTGCTTTCTTGCCAATGAGGTGTCGGTGGAATTGGTGGTCAGCCTTGATTATTGCGTAATCCGTCCCGTGGATCTAAAAAGAATTATATCTTTTATATCTATCTATATATGTATGGATGTACATTATTTTATATTATAATATATAGGGCCAGGTAGGACAGGCCACCGCTTCTGTCTCGTGCCCTAAGTAACTGCCTACTGCCACTATTGGCACTGACTCACCAGCGGTCAGCTACAAGCACTTCTGCTCTTCAGCAGAGCACAAGCATTCCTCTGCTTTGAGAAGAGAGCATTGTGCTCATGAAACATTGAAAAGACTCACTTCTACGCCTCTCCAGCTATAACCAAGGGAATCCTTCCTTCTCCGCACCAAAAAAATTAATGCTGACTTTTCAAGGATGCTATGGATGAGGTTCATAACCAAGGGGTGTCATCCACCTGGCCACACAATTTGTCTCCTGCAAGTACGATTAAGCATGCCAAGACATCCTATGGATGTGACAAACACCTCATCACCTCTGCTCTGTTGCCCCTTCTTCCCCGAGTTCCTGTTCTCCTTCATAATACCTAGTTGTTCTCTCATTATGAATCCTCCCTTCCCCTTATCAGTGTCAATGGAATCATCGTTCCATGGACAATGAGTCGTCCCTTTCCCCCGCTTGGTCCGAGAGTATTACCTCTGTTCAGTGGCTTGATCCAGGGTGATAGTGCTCGTTCTAGGCGCTGTAAAAAGCGAAATCTATATCCTATGTCCTGATTTTGGGTATCTAACATTAATGCAAAACAGTAATCCTCACACAGTTTTTATTTCATTCTGTAGCGTCGGTGTCGCTATCGGCTGCCTGCGGTAAAGGTTCACGGGAAGGTCTTACATTCTTCGCTGGGATCCATCGAGGTCCTTTTTCTGTAGAGACACAAGCATAACCTTTTCCCCGTGTAACAAGAGGATATGGTCCCATAATTTTACCTGTTTCTGCATCTCGGACCGATGCCGGGCCTTTAACCCGTGCCTCGACGGAGGTAGCTGCAGTGAAACGTCGACCTATCGGTGGGTCGTTATCTATTCAAGAACAATTCAAAAAATTAAAAACATACAACGCTTTCTGTAACCGTTCCTCGGGAATAGCCATGCCCATTCCCCCTTTTTGTTGTTGTCATAAACGTTTCAGAGACCGATGAGACCCTTCAATGAGAGATCGACCGGTGGGGGAATGAGCAATGCCGGTAATGTGAGTTCTACCCCATAGGGCAAAAGAGGTTTTTACAGTTGTTGAAACGTAAAGATAAAGACCGACAACGGTCCAGCTTAAGGGAATACCTAAAGCAGCAAAAGCACGCATTAAATGTCTACGAACAGCTCGTGCCTTTTCTCCTGTGTGACACGAGGCAACCAAGGCACCTGAAAATGTATCAATGGAAGAGTGGATATATTTAAGGCTACCAAATTCAGAATCATGCGTGACATCTGTTTGCCATAACGGTAGGCTTTGTAATCCTCTAGGATTAGCTCCTGCAGCAACTGATGGGAAAGAATGTTTTTGACAGTCGGGACAGACAGCAATAATACTTGATGCTTGTTGAGCAGCAAGGCCAAACTGTCGCTTAAGAGCTCCAGCGTTTCGATGGAAAAAAAGAGTGCCTTCGCTTAGCTTGTGCAATACGGTCTGGCAGTACTTGAACTGGTCACGGCAATAGGTCAGCTCGTCGATTGCCTTCTGCAAGAAAACCAGGTAGCGAGGTATGAGACCTAATATGCATAACAAAATAAGGCGCAGATCGAGAGTCCAAAAGGAAAATAAGTTCCTGTAACAGGGTAAAGGGTTGTGAATGCGAAACACTCCGCAGCACAGAAGCTTCAGCTCGTGGAACAATACCTGCAACATAAGCAGAATCAGTAACAAGGTGGAGTGGTACATTCCATTCTCGGAAAACACGAACAACTGCATTCAGTTCTCCTGTTTGAGGTGAACCGGAGACCGTCTCTATGTCCGAATCCCATTGCCTCCGTTGATCATCCCACCACAGAAGAACAGATTTATGCGATTGGCCCGATCCATCTGTAAACACAGTAAGCGCCGGTAAGGGTTGTTCGCTTCTTCTGGGGTTTAACATCAGACGAAAATCAACGTTAAACAGTTTGTGTGAAGGTGGATGGGAAGTTATTCGACCTGTATGTTCTCGCCCGGCACCTCCCCGGGACCTACAGCTTGACAAACTATTGCTGTACAATTCAACCACGAGAACCTCTAACACCTTTACCACTCAAACCTAGCCTTCTCCTTAACATCTTGTATATCCCATAAACACCACCTACCCAAAACCTCAGCACTAAAATCATATTAACCCAAACCCCCCATACACACACGCCCCTAAGACTAAAGGCGCCCAAACAGCCAACGAAGCCAACGAAACCACGTCCCCGTAGCTTACAATCCAAAGCGTGGCACTGAAGATGCCAAGATGGCGTCCAATATGAAAGCCGAGGACAAAAGACTTAGCCCTAACCTTACGGTTGGCTCCTGCTAGACCTAGACGTGCAAGTATCTGCGGCCCAGTGTAAATGCCCTAGGCCTCCTGCTAAGACCGAAGGAGCAGGCATCAGGCACACGCTACCAACTGCAGCCCAAGACGCCTTGCTCAGCCACACCCCCACGGGCACTCAGCAGTAATTAACAGTAAGCAAGAAGCGCAAGCTTGACTTAGTCACGGCAACCTTCAGGGTTGGTAAATCTCGTGCCAGCCGCCGCGGTCACACCAGAAACCCAAGCCAACAGTCACACGGCGTAGAGAGCGGACCAGAGCCTGTCAGAATAACTAGGAAACCGAAACACAACTAAGCTGTCGTAAGCCCGAGATACCCCTAAGGCCAACCTAAAGATGATCCTAGTAAACCTGACTGCGGCCAATGAAGAGACGGGACGCAGCTTGATGCAAGCAAATGTCAATGCGTTGTGCAGAAGCACGAGGTTTTATACGCTTGCAGAAGCTGCGCGTTTTAAACCAATTGCTTCTTGAGGCTAAGCCTTGCATACTAGGCAATCCCTGATTGGTGGTTAACTACCGGCACTTAACAGCAAGGTGTTACCTTTCCTTGGCGCCATCCGTCTCCCACTCCCCTGTGCTCTGTAACCATGCCCCATCATGTTGTTAATTGTTGTCTAGACAAGCTCGAGCACACTCCCCTCAGCTGACCGATTGCCACGCGTGGTCCTAGTTTCCAGCCCGCTCCTGCACCTCCCCCTTCCTGTTGCACAAAAGAACCTTTGAAAGCGAACGAGGAAAAACAAGGCCTAAGCAACAGAACAAATAAAAAACCAACTAAGACATATTATCACTGTCAAAATAACCCACTGCCTTTGTTCCGTACAATTCTACAATTTCCCCTTTTTGTTTTTGAACAGCTAGTACCAGGTTTGCCATGTTCCGCAGGGCCCTTGCAAACATGACAGCAACCAAGGTAATAGCAAACAAACAACACTGCCAATCGAGTGAATGGATGCCAGAAAAGGCTGAAATTTTCTCAGATTTTGATAACATGTTGCTGCAGTGGGGCGCCTAAAATCCACGCAGCACATACCATCAAAATCCTCACAGCCACGTCCTTGAACCAACAACAAAAAGCCGCGGCAATTTTGACTCACGTGCTTAACTGCCTACCAAACAAGGTGATTGAACTCTTTAATGCTTTCCCTGCTGTTACTCTGCATAAGAGAAGAAGCGCTGCGACACGTTCCCATCCTAGCCTCCTACTACATTAGCATCTACAGAAAGACAATGCTCGACATGCAAAGTGTAAACAACATCACCTTCTTTTGGATTAACGTTATACGTAGGCGGAAGGGCACACCAAACAAGAACCGTTTCCGTCAAAAAGTTCGAAACATAGCATGCCTTCTCTGAACATACCTCTGGGGTCATCCCCTTCATTCCCTCCTTTTGATGCAAAGAGAGACACTTGACCCTAACAGAGAAGCCCCTGTTTACATCTCTGAGCCAGGACACAAGCCGCAGCTGTGCGCGCCACCAGGCTCAGGGCAGAAACCACTCCTGTAGTTACCTAACTAGATATCTCGACAAGCGTGCAGACACCTATTAAACACTAAATAACCATGTTTATCGTTCCTGTTCTCCTTCGTAATACCTAGTTGTTCTCTCATTATGAATCCTCCCTTCCCCTTATCAGTGTCAATGGAATCATCGTTCCATGGACAATGAGTCGTCCCGTTCCCCCGCTTGGTCCGAGAGTATTACCTCTGTTCAGTGGCTTGATCCAGGGTGATAGTGCTCGTTCTAGGCGCTGTAAAAAGCGAAATCTATATCCTATGTCCTGATTTTGGGTATCTAACATTAATGCAAAACAGTAATCCTCACACAGTTTTTATTTCATTCTGTAGCGTCGGTGTCGCTATCGGCTGCCTGCGGTAAAGGTTCACGGAAAGGTCTTACATTCTTCGCTGGGATCCATCGAGGTCCTTTTTCTGTAGAGACACAAGCATAACCTTTTCCCCGTGTAACAAGAGGATATGGTCCCATAATTTTACCTGTTTCTGCATCTCGGACCGATGCCGGGCCTTTAACCCGTGCCTCGACGGAGGTAGCTGCAGTGAAACGTCGACCTATCGGTGGGCCGTTATCTATTCAAGAACAATTCAAAAAATTAAAAACATACAACGCTTTCTGTAACCGTTCCTCGGGAATAGCCATGCCCATTCCCCCTTTTTGTTGTTGTCATAAACGTTTCAGAGACCGATGAGACCCTTCAATGAGAGATCGACCGGTGGGGGAATGAGCAATGCCGGTAATGTGGGTTCTACCCCATAGGGCAAAAGAGGTTTTTACAGTTGTTGAAACGTAAAGATAAAGACCGACAACGGTCCAGCTTAAGGGAATACCTAAAGCAGCAAAAGCACGCATTAAATGTCTACGAACAGCTCGTGCCTTTTCTCCTGTGTGACACGAGGCAACCAAGGCACCTGAAAATGTATCAATGGAAGAGTGGATATATTTAAGGCTACCAAATTCAGAATCATGCGTGACATCTGTTTGCCATAACGGTAGGCTTTGTAATCCTCTAGGATTAGCTCCTGCAGCAACTGATGGGAAAGAATGTTTTTGACAGTCGGGACAGACAGCAATAATACTTGATGCTTGTTGAGCAGCAAGGCCAAACTGTCGCTTAAGAGCTCCAGCGTTTCGATGGAAAAAAAGAGTGCCTTCGCTTAGCTTGTGCAATACGGTCTGGCAGTACTTGAACTGGTCACGGCAATAGGTCAGCTCGTCGATTGCCTTCTGCAAGAAAACCAGGTAGCGAGGTATGAGACCTAATATGCATAACAAAATAAGGCGCAGATCGAGAGTCCAAAAGGAAAATAAGTTCCTGTAACAGGGTAAAGGGTTGTGAATGCGAAACACTCCGCAGCACAGAAGCTTCAGCTCGTGGAACAATACCTGCAACATAAGCAGAATCAGTAACAAGGTGGAGTGGTACATTCCATTCTCGGAAAACACGAACAACTGCATTCAGTTCTCCTGTTTGAGGTGAACCGGAGACCGTCTCTATGTCCGAATCCCATTGCCTCCGTTGATCATCCCACCACAGAAGAACAGATTTATGCGATTGGCCCGATCCATCTGTAAACACAGTAAGCGCCGGTAAGGGTTGTTCGCTTCTTCTGGGGTTTAACATCAGACGAAAATCAACGTTAAACAGTTTGTGTGAAGGTGGATGGGAAGTTATTCGACCTGTATGTTCTCGCCCGGCACCTCCCCGGGACCTACAGCTTGACAAACTATTGCTGTACAATTCAACCACGAGAACCTCTAACACCTTTACCACTCAAACCTAGCCTTCTCCTTAACATCTTGTATATCCCATAAACACCACCTACCCAAAACCTCAGCACTAAAATCATATTAACCCAAACCCCCCATACACACACGCCCCTAAGACTAAAGGCGCCCAAACAGCCAACGAAGCCAACGAAACCAACGAAACCACGTCCCCGTAGCTTACAATCCAAAGCGTGGCACTGAAGATGCCAAGATGGCGTCCAATATGAAAGCCGAGGACAAAAGACTTAGCCCTAACCTTACGGTTGGCTCCTGCTAGACCTAGACGTGCAAGTATCTGCGGCCCAGTGTAAATGCCCTAGGCCTCCTGCTAAGACCGAAGGAGCAGGCATCAGGCACACGCTACCAACTGCAGCCCAAGACGCCTTGCTCAGCCACACCCCCACGGGCACTCAGCAGTAATTAACAGTAAGCAAGAAGCGCAAGCTTGACTTAGTCACGGCAACCTTCAGGGTTGGTAAATCTCGTGCCAGCCGCCGCGGTCACACCAGAAACCCAAGCCAACAGTCACACGGCGTAGAGAGCGGACCAGAGCCTGTCAGAATAACTAGGAAACCGAAACACAACTAAGCTGTCGTAAGCCCGAGATACCCCTAAGGCCAACCTAAAGATGATCCTAGTAAACCTGACTGCGGCCAATGAAGAGACGGGACGCAGCTTGATGCAAGCAAATGTCAATGCGTTGTGCAGAAGCACGAGGTTTTATACGCTTGCAGAAGCTGCGCGTTTTAAACCAATTGCTTCTTGAGGCTAAGCCTTGCATACTAGGCAATCCCTGATTGGTGGTTAACTACCGGCACTTAACAGCAAGGTGTTACCTTTCCTTGGCGCCATCCGTCTCCCACTCCCCTGTGCTCTGTAACCATGCCCCATCATGTTGTTAATTGTTGTCTAGACAAGCTCGAGCACACTCCCCTCAGCTGACCGATTGCCACGCGTGGTCCTAGTTTCCAGCCCGCTCCTGCACCTCCCCCTTCCTGTTGCACAAAAGAACCTTTGAAAGCGAACGAGGAAAAACAAGGCCTAAGCAACAGAACAAATAAAAAACCAACTAAGACATATTATCACTGTCAAAATAACCCACTGCCTTTGTTCCGTACAATTCTACAATTTCCCCTTTTTGTTTTTGAACAGCTAGTACCAGGTTTGCCATGTTCCGCAGGGCCCTTGCAAACATGACAGCAACCAAGGTAATAGCAAACAAACAACACTGCCAATCGAGTGAATGGATGCCAGAAAAGGCTGAAATTTTCTCAGATTTTGATAACATGTTGCTGCAGTGGGGCGCCTAAAATCCACGCAGCACATACCATCAAAATCCTCACAGCCACGTCCTTGAACCAACAACAAAAAGCCGCGGCAATTTTGACTCACGTGCTTAACTGCCTACCAAACAAGGTGATTGAACTCTTTAATGCTTTCCCTGCTGTTACTCTGCATAAGAGAAGAAGCGCTGCGACACGTTCCCATCCTAGCCTCCTACTACATTAGCATCTACAGAAAGACAATGCTCGACATGCAAAGTGTAAACAACATCACCTTCTTTTGGATTAACGTTATACGTAGGCGGAAGGGCACACCAAACAAGAACCGTTTCCGTCAAAAAGTTCGAAACATAGCATGCCTTCTCTGAACATACCTCTGGGGTCATCCCCTTCATTCCCTCCTTTTGATGCAAAGAGAGACACTTGACCCTAACAGAGAAGCCCCTGTTTACATCTCTGAGCCAGGACACAAGCCGCAGCTGTGCGCGCCACCAGGCTCAGGGCAGAAACCACTCCTGTAGTTACCTAACTAGATATCTCGACAAGCGTGCAGACACCTATTAAACACTAAATAACCATGTTTATCGTTCCTGTTCTCCTTCGTAATACCTAGTTGTTCTCTCATTATGAATCCTCCCTTCCCCTTATCAGTGTCAATGGAATCATCGTTCCATGGACAATGAGTCGTCCCGTTCCCCCGCTTGGTCCGAGAGTATTACCTCTGTTCAGTGGCTTGATCCAGGGTGATAGTGCTCGTTCTAGGCGCTGTAAAAAGCGAAATCTATATCCTATGTCCTGATTTTGGGTATCTAACATTAATGCAAAACAGTAATCCTCACACAGTTTTTATTTCATTCTGTAGCGTCGGTGTCGCTATCGGCTGCCTGCGGTAAAGGTTCACGGAAAGGTCTTACATTCTTCGCTGGGATCCATCGAGGTCCTTTTTCTGTAGAGACACAAGCATAACCTTTTCCCCGTGTAACAAGAGGATATGGTCCCATAATTTTACCTGTTTCTGCATCTCGGACCGATGCCGGGCCTTTAACCCGTGCCTCGACGGAGGTAGCTGCAGTGAAACGTCGACCTATCGGTGGGTCGTTATCTATTCAAGAACAATTCAAAAAATTAAAAACATACAACGCTTTCTGTAACCGTTCCTCGGGAATAGCCATGCCCATTCCCCCTTTTTGTTGTTGTCATAAACGTTTCAGAGACCGATGAGACCCTTCAATGAGAGATCGACCGGTGGGGGAATGAGCAATGCCGGTAATGTGAGTTCTACCCCATAGGGCAAAAGAGGTTTTTACAGTTGTTGAAACGTAAAGATAAAGACCGACAACGGTCCAGCTTAAGGGAATACCTAAAGCAGCAAAAGCACGCATTAAATGTCTACGAACAGCTCGTGCCTTTTCTCCTGTGTGACACGAGGCAACCAAGGCACCTGAAAATGTATCAATGGAAGAGTGGATATATTTAAGGCTACCAAATTCAGAATCATGCGTGACATCTGTTTGCCATAACGGTAGGCTTTGTAATCCTCTAGGATTAGCTCCTGCAGCAACTGATGGGAAAGAATGTTTTTGACAGTCGGGACAGACAGCAATAATACTTGATGCTTGTTGAGCAGCAAGGCCAAACTGTCGCTTAAGAGCTCCAGCGTTTCGATGGAAAAAAAGAGTGCCTTCGCTTAGCTTGTGCAATACGGTCTGGCAGTACTTGAACTGGTCACGGCAATAGGTCAGCTCGTCGATTGCCTTCTGCAAGAAAACCAGGTAGCGAGGTATGAGACCTAATATGCATAACAAAATAAGGCGCAGATCGAGAGTCCAAAAGGAAAATAAGTTCCTGTAACAGGGTAAAGGGTTGTGAATGCGAAACACTCCGCAGCACAGAAGCTTCAGCTCGTGGAACAATACCTGCAACATAAGCAGAATCAGTAACAAGGTGGAGTGGTACATTCCATTCTCGGAAAACACGAACAACTGCATTCAGTTCTCCTGTTTGAGGTGAACCGGAGACCGTCTCTATGTCCGAATCCCATTGCCTCCGTTGATCATCCCACCACAGAAGAACAGATTTATGCGATTGGCCCGATCCATCTGTAAACACAGTAAGCGCCGGTAAGGGTTGTTCGCTTCTTCTGGGGTTTAACATCAGACGAAAATCAACGTTAAACAGTTTGTGTGAAGGTGGATGGGAAGTTATTCGACCTGTATGTTCTCGCCCGGCACCTCCCCGGGACCTACAGCTTGACAAACTATTGCTGTACAATTCAACCACGAGAACCTCTAACACCTTTACCGCTCAAACCTAGCCTTCTCCTTAACATCTTATATATCCCATAAACACCACCTACCCAAAACCTCAGCACTAAAATCATATTAACCCAAACCCCCCATACACACACGCCCCTAAGACTAAAGGCGCCCAAACAGCCAACGAAGCCAACGAAACCAACGAAACCACGTCCCCGTAGCTTACAATCCAAAGCGTGGCACTGAAGATGCCAAGATGGCGTCCAATATGAAAGCCGAGGACAAAAGACTTAGCCCTAACCTTACGGTTGGCTCCTGCTAGACCTAGACGTGCAAGTATCTGCGGCCCAGTGTAAATGCCCTAGGCCTCCTGCTAAGACCGAAGGAGCAGGCATCAGGCACACGCTACCAACTGCAGCCCAAGACGCCTTGCTCAGCCACACCCCCACGGGCACTCAGCAGTAATTAACAGTAAGCAAGAAGCGCAAGCTTGACTTAGTCACGGCAACCTTCAGGGTTGGTAAATCTCGTGCCAGCCGCCGCGGTCACACCAGAAACCCAAGCCAACAGTCACACGGCGTAGAGAGCGGACCAGAGCCTGTCAGAATAACTAGGAAACCGAAACACAACTAAGCTGTCGTAAGCCCGAGATACCCCTAAGGCCAACCTAAAGATGATCCTAGTAAACCTGACTGCGGCCAATGAAGAGACGGGACGCAGCTTGATGCAAGCAAATGTCAATGCGTTGTGCAGAAGCACGAGGTTTTATACGCTTGCAGAAGCTGCGCGTTTTAAACCAATTGCTTCTTGAGGCTAAGCCTTGCATACTAGGCAATCCCTGATTGGTGGTTAACTACCGGCACTTAACAGCAAGGTGTTACCTTTCCTTGGCGCCATCCGTCTCCCACTCCCCTGTGCTCTGTAACCATGCCCCATCATGTTGTTAATTGTTGTCTAGACAAGCTCGAGCACACTCCCCTCAGCTGACCGATTGCCACGCGTGGTCCTAGTTTCCAGCCCGCTCCTGCACCTCCCCCTTCCTGTTGCACAAAAGAACCTTTGAAAGCGAACGAGGAAAAACAAGGCCTAAGCAACAGAACAAATAAAAAACCAACTAAGACATATTATCACTGTCAAAATAACCCACTGCCTTTGTTCCGTACAATTCTACAATTTCCCCTTTTTGTTTTTGAACAGCTAGTACCAGGTTTGCCATGTTCCGCAGGGCCCTTGCAAACATGACAGCAACCAAGGTAATAGCAAACAAACAACACTGCCAATCGAGTGAATGGATGCCAGAAAAGGCTGAAATTTTCTCAGATTTTGATAACATGTTGCTGCAGTGGGGCGCCTAAAATCCACGCAGCACATACCATCAAAATCCTCACAGCCACGTCCTTGAACCAACAACAAAAAGCCGCGGCAATTTTGACTCACGTGCTTAACTGCCTACCAAACAAGGTGATTGAACTCTTTAATGCTTTCCCTGCTGTTACTCTGCATAAGAGAAGAAGCGCTGCGACACGTTCCCATCCTAGCCTCCTACTACATTAGCATCTACAGAAAGACAATGCTCGACATGCAAAGTGTAAACAACATCACCTTCTTTTGGATTAACGTTATACGTAGGCGGAAGGGCACACCAAACAAGAACCGTTTCCGTCAAAAAGTTCGAAACATAGCATGCCTTCTCTGAACATACCTCTGGGGTCATCCCCTTCATTCCCTCCTTTTGATGCAAAGAGAGACACTTGACCCTAACAGAGAAGCCCCTGTTTACATCTCTGAGCCAGGACACAAGCCGCAGCTGTGCGCGCCACCAGGCTCAGGGCAGAAACCACTCCTGTAGTTACCTAACTAGATATCTCGACAAGCGTGCAGACACCTATTAAACACTAAATAACCATGTTTATCGTTCCTGTTCTCCTTCGTAATACCTAGTTGTTCTCTCATTATGAATCCTCCCTTCCCCTTATCAGTGTCAATGGAATCATCGTTCCATGGACAATGAGTCGTCCCGTTCCCCCGCTTGGTCCGAGAGTATTACCTCTGTTCAGTGGCTTGATCCAGGGTGATAGTGCTCGTTCTAGGCGCTGTAAAAAGCGAAATCTATATCCTATGTCCTGATTTTGGGTATCTAACATTAATGCAAAACAGTAATCCTCACACAGTTTTTATTTCATTCTGTAGCGTCGGTGTCGCTATCGGCTGCCTGCGGTAAAGGTTCACGGAAAGGTCTTACATTCTTCGCTGGGATCCATCGAGGTCCTTTTTCTGTAGAGACACAAGCATAACCTTTTCCCCGTGTAACAAGAGGATATGGTCCCATAATTTTACCTGTTTCTGCATCTCGGACCGATGCCGGGCCTTTAACCCGTGCCTCGACGGAGGTAGCTGCAGTGAAACGTCGACCTATCGGTGGGTCGTTATCTATTCAAGAACAATTCAAAAAATTAAAAACATACAACGCTTTCTGTAACCGTTCCTCGGGAATAGCCATGCCCATTCCCCCTTTTTGTTGTTGTCATAAACGTTTCAGAGACCGATGAGACCCTTCAATGAGAGATCGACCGGTGGGGGAATGAGCAATGCCGGTAATGTGAGTTCTACCCCATAGGGCAAAAGAGGTTTTTACAGTTGTTGAAACGTAAAGATAAAGACCGACAACGGTCCAGCTTAAGGGAATACCTAAAGCAGCAAAAGCACGCATTAAATGTCTACGAACAGCTCGTGCCTTTTCTCCTGTGTGACACGAGGCAACCAAGGCACCTGAAAATGTATCAATGGAAGAGTGGATATATTTAAGGCTACCAAATTCAGAATCATGCGTGACATCTGTTTGCCATAACGGTAGGCTTTGTAATCCTCTAGGATTAACTCCTGCAGCAACTGATGGGAAAGAATGTTTTTGACAATCGGGACAGACAGCAATAATACTTGATGCTTGTTGAGCAGCAAGGCCAAACTGTCGCTTAAGAGCTCCAGCGTTTCGATGGAAAAAAAGAGTGCCTTCGCTTAGCTTGTGCAATACGGTCTGGCAGTACTTGAACTGGTCACGGCAATAGGTCAGCTCGTCGATTGCCTTCTGCAAGAAAACCAGGTAGCGAGGTATGAGACCTAATATGCATAACAAAATAAGGCGCAGATCGAGAGTCCAAAAGGAAAATAAGTTCCTGTAACAGGGTAAAGGGTTGTGAATGCGAAACACTCCGCAGCACAGAAGCTTCAGCTCGTGGAACAATACCTGCAACATAAGCAGAATCAGTAACAAGGTGGAGTGGTACATTCCATTCTCGGAAAACACGAACAACTGCATTCAGTTCTCCTGTTTGAGGTGAACCGGAGACCGTCTCTATGTCCGAATCCCATTGTCTCCGTTGAAAACCTTAGGAAGACAGGAATTGAACCTGCACAGAAGAGATCAAAGCGCTCCATACTCCCCTTATATTACTTCCCAGTAGGGTCAGCTAAACAAAAGCTATCGGGCCCATACCCCGAAAATGATGGTTTAACCTCTTCCTCTACTAAATGAGCCCCGTCACAAAACTAACGTTCTCCTTAAGCCTTCTACTAGGAACAACCATCACAATTTCAAGCAACCACTGACTGCTAGCCTGGCCTGGACTAGAAATCAACACCCTTGCCATTATCCCCTTCCTTTCAAAATCACACCACCCTCGAGCTATGGAAGCTGCAATCAAATACTTTCTCGTCCAAGCAACCGCCTCCGCATTAATCCTCTTCTCAAGCACAATCAACGCACAGTTCACCGGACAATGAGACATTCCGCGACTAAGCCACCCAACAGCCTCCCTACTACTAACTACAGCAGTCGCAATAAAACTAGGCCTAGTACCCTTTCACTCCTGATGTCCAGAGGTCATACAAGGCTCACCTATAACCACTGCCCTACTCGTCTCTACATGAATAAAACTCCCCCCACTCACTCTTCTTTTCTTAACTGCCCCCTCACTGAACCCACTCCTACTGACAACCGTGGCCATTGCATCCGCAGCCATCGGAGGGCGAACAGGACTTAACCAAACACAAATCCGAAAAGTCCTAGCTTTCTCATCGATCGCCCACCTAGGCTGAATAACCATCATCCTCATATACAACCCCAAGCTAACATTAATAACCTTCTACCCATACTCCTTAAGAACCGCCTCCATTTTCTTAGCCCTCAACACAACCAACTCGTCAAAACTATCCACAATAATAACCTCCTGAACAAAAATACCATCGCTAAACGCATCCTTGACGCTAGCACTACTATCCCTAGCCGGCCTGCCCCCACTCCCTGGCTTTTTACCAAAATGACTCATTATCCAGGAACTAACTAAGCAAGAGATATCAACCGCAGCCATAATTATTTCAATACTCTCCCTACAAGGTTTATTTTTCTACCTACGCCTTGCATATTGCTCCACACTCCCACCAAACACTACAAGCTTCATAAAACAATGATACAATAACAAATCCACAGGCACACCAATTGCTACCTTAATTTCTCTGTCAGTCCTCCTTCTCCCCCCTTCTCCCGCAATCCTGACCGTTACCTAAGAAACTTAGGATCCCCTGCCTACCAAACCGAAGGCCTTCAAAGCCTTAACTAAGAGTTAAATCCTCTTAGTTTCTGCCCACACCACTAAGGCCCGCAGGACACTAAACCTGCACCATCTAAATGCAACGCAGATACTCTAATTCAGCTAGGGCCTCCACGATAAGCCTAGACAGACGGGCCTCGATCCCATAAACTTCTAATTAACAGCTAGACGCTCAAACCAACGAGCTTCTGTCTACCAGACTCCGGCACACTCTCAGCGTACATCAATGAGTTTGCAACTCAACATGAACTTCACCACAGAGTCGATAAGAAGAGGAATTCAACCTCTGTAAAAAGGACTACAGCCTAACGCCTAAACACTCAGCCACCTGACCCGTGACCTTCATCAACCGATGACTAGTTTCAACAAACCACAATGACATCGGCACCCTATACCTACTCTTCGGAGCATGGGCAGGCATAGCCGAGTACCGCCCTCAGCCTCCTTATTCGAGCAGAACTTGGCCAACCAGGAACTCTCCTAGGAGACGACCAAATCTACAATGTCATCATCACCGCCCATGCCTTCGTAAGAATCTTCTTCACAGTTATAGCTATTATAATCGAAGGGTTTGGAAACTGACTAGTCCCCCTTATAATTGGAGCCCCAGACATAGCATTCCCCCGCATAAACAACATCGGTTTCTGAACTACTTCCTCCGTCCTTCCTACTGCTCCTAGCGTCCTCCACAGTAGAAGCTGGAGTCGGAACAGGATGAACCATATACCCGCCCCTAGCAGGCAACCTAGCCCATGCTGGCGCCTCAGTAGACCTAGCCATCTTCTCCCTACACCTCGCAGGTGTGTCTTCCATCTTAGGGGCCATCAACTTTAACACAACAGCCATTAACATAACCCCCCCTGCCTTATCGCAACATCCAACTCCCCTATTCGTATGATCCGTACTCCTATTGCCCTCACTTCCAGTCCTGGCCGCCGGCATCACCATACTACTGACCGACCGAAACCTAAACACTACATTCTGTGACCCCGCTGGAGGGGGAGACCCCATTCTCTACCAGCACCTGTTCTGATTCTTTGGCCACCGGGAAGTTTACATCTTAATCCTTCACGGCTTTGGAATCATCTCACATGTTGTAACGTATTACGCAGGCAAAAAAGAACCATTCGGCTACATAGGAATAGTCTGAGCTATACTATCGATTGGATTCCTGGGCTTTGTCGTATGAGCCCACCACATATTCACTGTCGGAATAGACGTAGACAGCCGATCATACTTCATCTCCGCCACTATAATCATCGCCATCCCAACCGGCATTCAGGTATTCAGCTGACTAGCCACACTACACGGAGGCACCATCAAATGAGGTCCACCGATACTGTGAGCCTTGGGCTTCATCTTCCTCTTCACACTTGCCAATGAGGTGTCGGTGGAACTGGTGGTCAGCCTTGATTACTGCGTAATCCATCCCGTGGATCTAAAAAGAATTTTATATATATATATAATATTGTACGCACATACATACATATATATATATTATATAGGGCCAGGAAGGACAGGCCACCGCTTCTGTCTCGTGCCCTAAGTAACTGCCTACTGCCAGTATTGGCACTGACTCGCCAGCGGTCAGCTACAAGCACTTCTGCTCTTCAGCAGAGCACAAGCATTCCTCTGCTTTGAGAAGAGAGCATTGTGCTCATGAAACATTGAAAACACTTACTTCTATGCCTCTCCAGCTATAACCAAGAGAATCCTTCCTTCTCCACACCAAAAAAATTAATGCTGACTTTTCAAGGATGCTATGGATGAGGTTCATAACCAAGGGGTGTCATCCACCTGGCCACACAATTTGTCTCCTGCAAGTACGATTAAGCATGCCAAGACATCCTATGGATGTGACAAACACCTCATCACCTCTGCTCTGTTGCCCCTTCTTCCCCCAGTTTCTTACTGGAACTAGTAACTCCAGCTCACCAGTTCCTTGAGCATGGCTTCAATCGGTTCCTGAGCCACATGCACATCTTCTGTAGGTCCTTCCAAAGTGATGTTATCCTGTGGCGAGCAGCCTCACAGTTTGCCCTCTTGCCTGTGATAACAATTGTCTCCGAGTTGCTGTTCTTTGCTGGGAGATCAATTATGGTGTTGCTTTCTTTACGGATCTGCCATAAAGAAAAAAAAAAAAAAAATCATCTCAGAAGCGTCCCATGTCAGAAGAAAAAGCCTCGCAGGCTATATTGGACATCACCAATGGGCAGGAGAGAGCATCCAGTGGGATTTTGCTGCAGGCAGTGATCATCACGAGCACTTGAGTTAGGAGCAATATCTCACCTTCTTGATGTTGGCACCTCCTTTCCCTACGATGTTCTTGTGGAACTGTTTGCAGATGGGGACAGAAATAGAAAAGCTGTTTTCAACCTAAGGGAGAAAGGAAGGGAGAACTGAAGATTACACTGTCGTGGCAAGGGAGGCCCGACTTCAGGAACTCTGATAAACGAGCTTTTGAAAAGAGGCTTAGACCCAAGGAAGTTCTCTATACGAGGGACTTGTAAGACTAAACAAAGGCAAGGACGTTCCCCTATAGCCTTCCCATAACAGGTACTACCCCCTGCCTCCATTCAGCCAAAACAGCGTCGACAGCTCCCTCCTCTTGAGGTGTTTTAGCTCTACCCAAGCCAGTAGAGCTCTGCTTTGCCCCAGGGTTATCCAGGCACGGAGGAGGGAAGTGCAGGCAGAAGACCTCCTTACCAGGTCTGCCACCGTCTTTTGCATGTACTCGGTGCACTTCTCCACCTCGTTTTTGGGACCTCGGAGTTGGACGATGTCACTCTTGTGTGCAGGGTCTGGGAAGTTGATGATAACCTGCAGGAGCGGTCATTTAGAGTTAGCTCAAGCAAAAGCAAGAACCCTTGTGTCAGACACATGCAAAGGTTGGGGGGATCCTACACATGCCCTTTTCCCATTCAGAAAAGGGGAACCGTGTTAGCGGCCTCTGGCTAAAAGAACTATCTTCTCAGACACTTGCGCTACAGAGCCACTAAAGTTACGACTTCTGTGACGACAGGCCTACTACCCATGTAGGAAAGAACCCCTCTGGATTCCTCCTCTCCTACAAAGCCTTACCTCTGGGAATTGCTCCCGGATTTCCCAGACCCGCTCAGCCTTCTGCCCAGTGATGGTCCGGTGGAATTTCTGCTCAACGATTAGGTCCGCAGCGTGTTCATTTTCCTGACGGGAACAGAGGGCACACTGAGTGTTCAGCCGGAGAGCCGTCTACTTTGACTTAGCGGTTTGCTGCCCGACGGTTTACTTGCCAGCACTGTCCCTCTTTTCTCCAGACCAAATTCACTCTGCGTTGACAGAGAAGGGCTACCCGAGGGAACAGGGGAAGACATTTGTGAAGAGGAACTTGCACTTGTCATGAGATCCAAGTGCTCCGTGGGCAAGGGGCACACACTCGCGCCAGAAGGTTACAAGGGAACACGAGAGCCCAAACCCTGCAGTCTCCCAAACATCACGTCCTACCCACTCACCATACGGGAAGCGAGTTCCAGCAGCTCGCTCTTGGCCTGTGGGACCCCCTGTGGGTCTCCTTCCATTCTGATCGGGTTGCTCTTCTCGTTGTCCGGGGGAATGCGCACAGACACCTTGTACAGATCCTTCATCCTGTTCACTTCGAGGCAAGGACTGTGGTGACGCCGTCTGCTAGGCAAAGACCTGGAAGCAAGGCACCTGGATTATCACTGCTCAGAGGCTGATGAAGAAGTAAAGCCGCCTCTGGGAAGGGCTCGGTGGGGTAGGGTTGAGCCAGGGGAAATTGCCTCTTCCCCCTGGAGTTCAGCGAGAGCAGACCTGTGCCACACGAGAGCCTGTCCAAGTAAATACCGTGGCATCTACAGAGCCCATTGTTCCCTTGTCAGAGCCAGGCGTGTTTCTTCCCCAAACAGTATCACATTTAGAGCAGAGGATAATCGTTCCTTTCTACCCCAAACTCTTGGCTGGGGACACGTTGCAGTGCTATCAAACTAGCAGACCGCAACAAGGCTTTAGCGTTGGCCATATTCTACTGCCGGTGCTGTAGCACCTTCCTCCAGAGGCCAGACCACACTGCTCCTCCTCCAGCTGACACCCTCTCCCACAAGCCACAGGGCTATTTAACCCCTTAGCGGGAACCAGCTACACCTGCACATCGCCCATGTCAATCAACCCACTGCCTCTGAGGCAAGGCCACAGCTGCGTGTTATCAATGCTAATCAACCCACCGCCTTCATTCCTCTACAGGGAGAAGCTCACCAAGCACATTTCCACCACCCACAACTGGCTGCTAAAATGTCATTCGCACAGAGCAACGTGTGGAAAAAAAAAAAAAAAAAAAATTCCTCCAGGACACATCAAAGTAATTCCACTACTGTTCAGGCTCCCAAGGTACTTTCACCCGTTCAAGCCATCGCAAGGCCTGACGGCCCATTTCTCTCCTTGTACCACCACCACTCCAGAAAAGCAGAGGAAATGTGATGGAGACAGCACACTGGGTGAGCTACAGAGCCCCTGATACCATCTACTAAACACGAAGAGTGTGAGCATGGGAAGGACTAGAAAGGCACTCCACTTACCGTTTAGCTGCTTTCTTGCCAATGAGGTGTCGGTGGAATTGGTGGTCAGCCTTGATTATTGCGTAATCCGTCCCGTGGATCTAAAAAGAATTATATCTTTTATATCTATCTATATATGTATGGATGTACATTATTTTATATTATATATATAGGGCCAGGTAGGACAGGCCACCGCTTCTGTCTCGTGCCCTAAGTAACTGCCTACTGCCAGTATTGGCACTGACTCGCCAGCGGTCAGCTACAAGCACTTCTGCTCTTCAGCAGAGCACAAGCATTCCTCTGCTTTGAGAAGAGAGCATTGTGCTCATGAAACATTGAAAACACTTACTTCTATGCCTCTCCAGCTATAACCAAGAGAATCCTTCCTTCTCCGCACCAAAAAAATTAATGCTGACTTTTCAAGGATGCTATGGATGAGGTTCATAACCAAGGGGTGTCATCCACCTGGCCACACAATTTGTCTCCTGCAAGTACGATTAAGCATGCCAAGACATCCTATGGATGTGACAAACACCTCATCACCTCTGCTCTGTTGCCCCTTCTTCCCCCAGTTTCTTACTGGAACTAGTAACTCCAGCTCACCAGTTCCTTGAGCATGGCTTCAATCGGTTCCTGAGCCACATGCACATCTTCTGTAGGTCCTTCCAAAGTGATGTTATCCTGTGGCGAGCAGCCTCACAGTTTGCCCTCTTGCCTGTGATAACAATTGTCTCCGAGTTGCTGTTCTTTGCTGGGAGATCAATTTTGGTGTTGCTTTCTTTACGGATCTGCCATAAAGAAAAAAAAAAAAAAAATCATCTCAGAAGCGTCCCATGTCAGAAGAAAAAGCCTCGCAGGCTATATTGGACATCACCAATGGGCAGGAGAGAGCATCCAGTGGGATTTTGCTGCAGGCAGTGATCATCACGAGCACTTGAGTTAGGAGCAATATCTCACCTTCTTGATGTTGGCACCTCCTTTCCCTACGATGTTCTTGTGGAACTGTTTGCAGATGGGGACAGAAATAGAAAAGCTGTTTTCAACCTAAGGGAGAAAGGAAGGGAGAACTGAAGATTACACTGTCGTGGCAAGGGAGGCCCGACTTCAGGAACTCTGATAAACGAGCTTTTGAAAAGAGGCTTAGACCCAAGGAAGTTCTCTATACGAGGGACTTGTAAGACTAAACAAAGGCAAGGACGTTCCCCTATAGCCTTCCCATAACAGGTACTACCCCCTGCCTCCATTCAGCCAAAACAGCGTCGACAGCTCCCTCCTCTTGAGGTGTTTTAGCTCTACCCAAGCCAGTAGAGCTCTGCTTTGCCCCAGGGTTATCCAGGCACGGAGGAGGGAAGTGCAGGCAGAAGACCTCCTTACCAGGTCTGCCACCGTCTTTTGCATGTACTCGGTGCACTTCTCCACCTCGTTTTTGGGACCTCGGAGTTGGACGATGTCACTCTTGTGTGCAGGGTCTGGGAAGTTGATGATAACCTGCAGGAGCGGTCATTTAGAGTTAGCTCAAGCAAAAGCAAGAACCCTTGTGTCAGACACATGCAAAGGTTGGGGGGATCCTACACATGCCCTTTTCCCATTCAGAAAAGGGGAACCGTGTTAGCGGCCTCTGGCTAAAAGAACTATCTTCTCAGACACTTGCGCTACAGAGCCACTAAAGTTACGACTTCTGTGACGACAGGCCTACTACCCATGTAGGAAAGAACCCCTCTGGATTCCTCCTCTCCTACAAAGCCTTACCTCTGGGAATTGCTCCCGGATTTCCCAGACCCGCTCAGCCTTCTGCCCAGTGATGGTCCGGTGGAATTTCTGCTCAACGATTAGGTCCGCAGCGTGTTCATTTTCCTGACGGGAACAGAGGGCACACTGAGTGTTCAGCCGGAGAGCCGTCTACTTTGACTTAGCGGTTTGCTGCCCGACGGTTTACTTGCCAGCACTGTCCCTCTTTTCTCCAGACCAAATTCACTCTGCGTTGACAGAGAAGGGCTACCCGAGGGAACAGGGGAAGACATTTGTGAAGAGGAACTTGCACTTGTCATGAGATCCAAGTGCTCCGTGGGCAAGGGGCACACACTCGCACCAGAAGGTTACAAGGGAACACGAGAGCCCAAACCCTGCAGTCTCCCAAACATCACGTCCTACCCACTCACCATACGGGAAGCGAGTTCCAGCAGCTCGCTCTTGGCCTGTGGGACCCCCTGTGGGTCTCCTTCCATTCTGATCGGGTTGCTCTTCTCGTTGTCCGGGGGAATGCGCACAGACACCTTGTACAGATCCTTCATCCTGTTCACTTCGAGGCAAGGACTGTGGTGACGCCGTCTGCTAGGCAAAGACCTGGAAGCAAGGCACCTGGATTATCACTGCTCAGAGGCTGATGAAGAAGTAAAGCCGCCTCTGGGAAGGGCTCGGTGGGGTAGGGTTGAGCCAGGGGAAATTGCCTCTTCCCCCTGGAGTTCAGCGAGAGCAGACCTGTGCCACACGAGAGCCTGTCCAAGTAAATACCGTGGCATCTACAGAGCCCATTGTTCCCTTGTCAGAGCCAGGCGTGTTTCTTCCCCAAACAGTATCACATTTAGAGCAGAGGATAATCGTTCCTTTCTACCCCAAACTCTTGGCTGGGGACACGTTGCAGTGCTATCAAACTAGCAGACCGCAACAAGGCTTTAGCGTTGGCCATATTCTACTGCCGGTGCTGTAGCACCTTCCTCCAGAGGCCAGACCACACTGCTCCTCCTCCAGCTGACACCCTCTCCCACAAGCCACAGGGCTATTTAACCCCTTAGCGGGAACCAGCTACACCTGCACATCGCCCATGTCAATCAACCCACTGCCTCTGAGGCAAGGCCACAGCTGCGTGTTATCAATGCTAATCAACCCACCGCCTTCATTCCTCTACAGGGAGAAGCTCACCAAGCACATTTCCACCACCCACAACTGGCTGCTAAAATGTCATTCGCACAGAGCAACGTGTGGAAAAAAAAAAAAAAAAAAAATTCCTCCAGGACACATCAAAGTAATTCCACTACTGTTCAGGCTCCCAAGGTACTTTCACCCGTTCAAGCCATCGCAAGGCCTGACGGCCCATTTCTCTCCTTGTACCACCACCACTCCAGAAAAGCAGAGGAAATGTGATGGAGACAGCACACTGGGTGAGCTACAGAGCCCCTGATACCATCTACTAAACACGAAGAGTGTGAGCATGGGAAGGACTAGAAAGGCACTCCACTTACCGTTTAGCTGCTTTCTTGCCAATGAGGTGTCGGTGGAATTGGTGGTCAGCCTTGATTATTGCGTAATCCGTCCCGTGGATCTAAAAAGAATTATATCTTTTATATCTATCTATATATGTATGGATGTACATTATTTTATATTATATATATAGGGCCAGGTAGGACAGGCCACCGCTTCTGTCTCGTGCCCTAAGTAACTGCCTACTGCCACTATTGGCACTGACTCACCAGCGGTCAGCTACAAGCACTTCTGCTCTTCAGCAGAGCACAAGCATTCCTCTGCTTTGAGAAGAGAGCATTGTGCTCATGAAACATTGAAAAGACTCACTTCTATGCCTCTCCAGCTATAACAAAGAGAATCCTTCCTTCTCCGCACCAAAAAAATTAATGCTGACTTTTCAAGGATGCTATGGATGAGTTTCATAACCAAGGGGTGTCATCCACCTGGCCACACAATTTGTCTCCTGCAAGTTCGATTAAGCATGCCAAGACATCCTATGGATGTGACAAACACCTCATCACCTCTGCTCTGTTGCCCCTTCTTCCCCCAGTTTCTTACTGGAACTAGTAACTCCAGCTCACCAGTTCCTTGAGCATGGCTTCAATCTGTTCCTGAGCCACATGCACATCTTCTGTAGGTCCTTCCAAAGTGATGTTATCCTGTGGCGAGCAGCCTCACAGTTTGCCCTCTTGCCTGTGATAACAATTGTCTCCGAGTTGCTGTTCTTTGCTGGGAGATCAATTATGGTGTTGCTTTCTTTACGGATCTGCCATAAAGAAAAAAAAAAAAAAATCATCTCAGAAGCGTCCCATGTCAGAAGAAAAACCCTCGCAGGCTATATTGGACATCACCAATGGGCAGGAGAGAGCATCCAGTGGGATTTTGCTGCAGGCAGTGATCATCACGAGCACTTGAGTTAGGAGCAATATCTCACCTTCTTGATGTTGGCACCTCCTTTCCCTACGATGTTCTTGTGGAACTGTTTGCAGATGGGGACAGAAATAGAAAAGCTGTTTTCAACCTAAGGGAGAAAGGAAGGGAGAACTGAAGATTACACTGTCGTGGCAAGGGAGGCCCGACTTCAGGAACTCTGATAAACGAGCTTTTGAAAAGAGGCTTAGACCCAAGGAAGTTCTCTATACGAGGGACTTGTAAGACTAAACAAAGGCAAGGACGTTCCCCTATAGCCTTCCCATAACAGGTACTACCCCCTGCCTCCATTCAGCCAAAACAGCGTCGACAGCTCCCTCCTCTTGAGGTGTTTTAGCTCTACCCAAGCCAGTAGAGCTCTGCTTTGCCCCAGGGTTATCCAGGCACGGAGGAGGGAAGTGCAGGCAGAAGACCTCCTTACCAGGTCTGCCACCGTCTTTTGCATGTACTCGGTGCACTTCTCCACCTCGTTTTTGGGACCTCGGAGTTGGACGATGTCACTCTTGTGTGCAGGGTCTGGGAAGTTGATGATAACCTGCAGGAGCGGTCATTTAGAGTTAGCTCAAGCAAAAGCAAGAACCCTTGTGTCAGACACATGCAAAGGTTGGGGGGATCCTACACATGCCCTTTTCCCATTCAGAAAAGGGGAACCGTGTTAGCGGCCTCTGGCTAAAAGAACTATCTTCTCAGACACTTGCGCTACAGAGCCACTAAAGTTACGACTTCTGTGACGACAGGCCTACTACCCATGTAGGAAAGAACCCCTCTGGATTCCTCCTCTCCTACAAAGCCTTACCTCAGGGAATTGCTCCCGGATTTCCCAGACCCGCTCAGCCTTCTGCCCAGTGATGGTCCGGTGGAATTTCTGCTCAACGATTAGGTCCGCAGCGTGTTCATTTTCCTGACGGGAACAGAGGGCACACTGAGTGTTCAGCCGGAGAGCCATCTACTTTGACTTAGCGGTTTGCTGCCCGACGGTTTACTTGCCAGCACTGTCCCTCTTTTCTCCAGACCAAATTCACTCTGCGTTGACAGAGAAGGGCTACCCGAGGGAACAGGGGAAGACATTTGTGAAGAGGAACTTGCACTTGTCATGAGATCCAAGTGCTCCGTGGGCAAGGGGCACACACTCGCACCAGAAGGTTACAAGGGAACACGAGAGCCCAAACCCTGCAGTCTCCCAAACATCACGTCCTACCCACTCACCATACGGGAAGCGAGTTCCAGCAGCTCGCTCTTGGCCTGTGGGACCCCCTGTGGGTCTCCTTCCATTCTGATCGGGTTGCTCTTCTCGTTGTCCGGGGGAATGCGCACAGACACCTTGTACAGATCCTTCATCCTGTTCACTTCGAGGCAAGGACTGTGGTGACGCCGTCTGCTAGGCAAAGACCTGGAAGCAAGGCACCTGGATTATCACTGCTCAGAGGCTGATGAAGAAGTAAAGCCGCCTCTGGGAAGGGCTCGGTGGGGTAGGGTTGAGCCAGGGGAAATTGCCTCTTCCCCCTGGAGTTCAGCGAGAGCAGACCTGTGCCACACGAGAGCCTGTCCAAGTAAATACCGTGGCATCTACAGAGCCCATTGTTCCCTTGTCAGAGCCAGGCGTGTTTCTTCCCCAAACAGTATCACTTTTAGAGCAGAGGATAATCGTTCCTTTCTACCCCAAACTCTTGGCTGGGGACACGTTGCAGTGCTATCAAACTAGCAGACCGCAACAAGGCTTTAGCGTTGGCCATATTCTACTGCCGGTGCTGTAGCACCTTCCTCCAGAGGCCAGACCACACTGCTCCTCCTCCAGCTGACACCCTCTCCCACAAGCCACAGGGCTATTTAACCCCTTAGCGGGAACCAGCTACACCTGCACATCGCCCATGTCAATCAACCCACTGCCTCTGAGGCAAGGCCACAGCTGCGTGTTATCAATGCTAATCAACCCACCGCCTTCATTCCTCTACAGGGACAAGCTCACCAAGCACATTTCCACCACCCACAACTGGCTGCTAAAATGTCATTCGCACAGAGCAACGTGTGGAAAAAAAAAAAAAAAAAAATTCCTCCAGGACACATCAAAGTAATTCCACTACTGTTCAGGCTCCCAAGGTACTTTCACCCGTTCAAGCCATCGCAAGGCCTGACGGCCCATTTCTCTCCTTGTACCACCACCACTCCAGAAAAGCAGAGGAAATGTGATGGAGACAGCACACTGGGTGAGCTACAGAGCCCCTGATACCATCTACTAAACACGAAGAGTGTGAGCATGGGAAGGACTAGAAAGGCACTCCACTTACCGTTTAGCTGCTTTCTTGCCAATGAGGTGTCGGTGGAATTGGTGGTCAGCCTTGATTATTGCGTAATCCGTCCCGTGGATCTAAAAAGAATTATATCTTTTATATCTATCTATATATGTATGGATGTACATTATTTTATATTATAATATATAGGGCCAGGTAGGACAGGCCACCGCTTCTGTCTCGTGCCCTAAGTAACTGCCTACTGCCACTATTGGCACTGACTCACCAGCGGTCAGCTACAAGCACTTCTGCTCTTCAGCAGAGCACAAGCATTCCTCTGCTTTGAGAAGAGAGCATTGTGCTCATGAAACATTGAAAAGACTGACTTCTATGCCTCTCCAGCTATAACCAAGAGAATCCTTCCTTCTCCGCACCAAAAAAATTAATGCTGACTTTTCAAGGATGCTATGGATGAGGTTCATAACCAAGGGGTGTCATCCACCTGGCCACACAATTTGTCTCCTGCAAGTACGATTAAGCATGCCAAGACATCCTATGGATGTGACAAACACCTCATCACCTCTGCTCTGTTGCCCCTTCTTCCCCCAGTTTCTTACTGGAACTAGTAACTCCAGCTCACCAGTTCCTTGAGCATGGCTTCAATCGGTTCCTGAGCCACATGCACATCTTCTGTAGGTCCTTCCAAAGTGATGTTATCCTGTGGCGAGCAGCCTCACAGTTTGCCCTCTTGCCTGTGCTAACAATTGTCTCCGAGTTGCTGTTCTTTGCTGGGAGATCAATTATGGTGTTGCTTTCTTTACGGATCTGCCACAAAGGAAAAAAAAATAAAAAATCATCTCAGAAGTGTCCCATGTCAGAAGAAAAAGCCTCGCAGGCTATATTGGACATCACCAATGGGCAGGAGAGAGCATCCAGTGGGATTTTGCTGCAGGCAGTGATCATCACGAGCACTTGAGTTAGGAGCAGTATCTCACCTTCTTGATGTTGGCACCTCCTTTCCCTACGATGTTCTTGTGGAACTGTTTGCAGATGGGGACAGAAATAGAAAAGCTGTTTTCAACCTAAGGGAGAAAGGAAGGGAGAACTGAAGATTACACTGTCGTGGCAAGGGAGGCCCGACTTCAGGAACTCTGATAAACGAGCTTTTGAAAAGAGGCTTAGACCCAAGGAAGTTCTCTATACGAGGGACTTGTAAGACTAAACAAAGGCAAGGACGTTCCCCTATAGCCTTCCCATAACAGGTACTACCCCCTGCCTCCATTCAGCCAAAACAGCGTCGACAGCTCCCTCCTCTTGAGGTGTTTTAGCTCTACCCAAGCCAGTAGAGCTCTGCTTTGCCCCAGGGTTATCCAGGCACGGAGGAGGGAAGTGCAGGCAGAAGACCTCCTTACCAGGTCTGCCACCGTCTTTTGCATGTACTCGGTGCACTTCTCCACCTCGTTTTTGGGACCTCGGAGTTGGACGATGTCACTCTTGTGTGCAGGGTCTGGGAAGTTGATGATAACCTGCAGGAGCGGTCATTTAGAGTTAGCTCAAGCAAAAGCAAGAACCCTTGTGTCAGACACATGCAAAGGTTGGGGGGATCCTACACATGCCCTTTTCCCATTCAGAAAAGGGGAACCGTGTTAGCGGCCTCTGGCTAAAAGAACTATCTTCTCAGACACTTGCGCTACAGAGCCACTAAAGTTACGACTTCTGTGACGACAGGCCTACTACCCATGTAGGAAAGAACCCCTCTGGATTCCTCCTCTCCTACAAAGCCTTACCTCTGGGAATTGCTCCCGGATTTCCCAGACCCGCTCAGCCTTCTGCCCAGTGATGGTCCGGTGGAATTTCTGCTCAACGATTAGGTCCGCAGCGTGTTCATTTTCCTGACGGGAACAGAGGGCACACTGAGTGTTCAGCCGGAGAGCCATCTACTTTGACTTAGCGGTTTGCTGCCCGACGGTTTACTTGCCAGCACTGTCCCTCTTTTCTCCAGACCAAATTCACTCTGCGTTGACAGAGAAGGGCTACCCGAGGGAACAGGGGAAGACATTTGTGAAGAGGAACTTGCACTTGTCATGAGATCCAAGTGCTCCGTGGGCAAGGGGCACACACTCGCACCAGAAGGTTACAAGGGAACACGAGAGCCCAAACCCTGCAGTCTCCCAAACATCACGTCCTACCCACTCACCATACGGGAAGCGAGTTCCAGCAGCTCGCTCTTGGCCTGTGGGACCCCCTGTGGGTCTCCTTCCATTCTGATCGGGTTGCTCTTCTCGTTGTCCGGGGGAATGCGCACAGACACCTTGTACAGATCCTTCATCCTGTTCACTTCGAGGCAAGGACTGTGGTGACGCCGTCTGCTAGGCAAAGACCTGGAAGCAAGGCACCTGGATTATCACTGCTCAGAGGCTGATGAAGAAGTAAAGCCGCCTCTGGGAAGGGCTCGGTGGGGTAGGGTTGAGCCAGGGGAAATTGCCTCTTCCCCCTGGAGTTCAGCGAGAGCAGACCTGTGCCACACGAGAGCCTGTCCAAGTAAATACCGTGGCATCTACAGAGCCCATTGTTCCCTTGTCAGAGCCAGGCGTGTTTCTTCCCCAAACAGTATCACTTTTAGAGCAGAGGATAATCGTTCCTTTCTACCCCAAACTCTTGGCTGGGGACACGTTGCAGTGCTATCAAACTAGCAGACCGCAACAAGGCTTTAGCGTTGGCCATATTCTACTGCCGGTGCTGTAGCACCTTCCTCCAGAGGCCAGACCACACTGCTCCTCCTCCAGCTGACACCCTCTCCCACAAGCCACAGGGCTATTTAACCCCTTAGCGGGAACCAGCTACACCTGCACATCGCCCATGTCAATCAACCCACTGCCTCTGAGGCAAGGCCACAGCTGCGTGTTATCAATGCTAATCAACCCACCGCCTTCATTCCTCTACAGGGACAAGCTCACCAAGCACATTTCCACCACCCACAACTGGCTGCTAAAATGTCATTCGCACAGAGCAACGTGTGGAAAAAAAAAAAAAAAAAAAATTCCTCCAGGACACATCAAAGTAATTCCACTACTGTTCAGGCTCCCAAGGTACTTTCACCCGTTCAAGCCATCGCAAGGCCTGACGGCCCATTTCTCTCCTTGTACCACCACCACTCCAGAAAAGCAGAGGAAATGTGATGGAGACAGCACACTGGGTGAGCTACAGAGCCCCTGATACCATCTACTAAACACGAAGAGTGTGAGCATGGGAAGGACTAGAAAGGCACTCCACTTACCGTTTAGCTGCTTTCTTGCCAATGAGGTGTCGGTGGAATTGGTGGTCAGCCTTGATTATTGCGTAATCCGTCCCGTGGATCTAAAAAGAATTATATCTTTTATATCTATCTATATATGTATGGATGTACATTATTTTATATTATATATATAGGGCCAGGTAGGACAGGCCACCGCTTCTGTCTCGTGCCCTAAGTAACTGCCTACTGCCACTATTGGCACTGACTCACCAGCGGTCAGCTACAAGCACTTCTGCTCTTCAGCAGAGCACAAGCATTCCTCTGCTTTGAGAAGAGAGCATTGTGCTCATGAAACATTGAAAAGACTCACTTCTATGCCTCTCCAGCTATAACAAAGAGAATCCTTCCTTCTCCGCACCAAAAAAATTAATGCTGACTTTTCAAGGATGCTATGGATGAGTTTCATAACCAAGGGGTGTCATCCACCTGGCCACACAATTTGTCTCCTGCAAGTTCGATTAAGCATGCCAAGACATCCTATGGATGTGACAAACACCTCATCACCTCTGCTCTGTTGCCCCTTCTTCCCCCAGTTTCTTACTGGAACTAGTAACTCCAGCTCACCAGTTCCTTGAGCATGGCTTCAATCGGTTCCTGAGCCACATGCACATCTTCTGTAGGTCCTTCCAAAGTGATGTTATCCTGTGGCGAGCAGCCTCACAGTTTGCCCTCTTGCCTGTGCTAACAATTGTCTCCGAGTTGCTGTTCTTTGCTGGGAGATCAGTTTTGGTGTTGCTTTCTTTACGGATCTGCCATAAAGAAAAAAAAAAAAAAAATCATCTCAGAAGCGTCCCATGTCAGAAGAAAAACCCTCGCAGGCTATATTGGACATCACCAATGGGCAGGAGAGAGCATCCAGTGGGATTTTGCTGCAGGCAGTGATCATCACGAGCACTTGAGTTAGGAGCAATATCTCACCTTCTTGATGTTGGCACCTCCTTTCCCTACGATGTTCTTGTGGAACTGTTTGCAGATGGGGACAGAAATAGAAAAGCTGTTTTCAACCTAAGGGAGAAAGGAAGGGAGAACTGAAGATTACACTGTCGTGGCAAGGGAGGCCCGACTTCAGGAACTCTGATAAACGAGCTTTTGAAAAGAGGCTTAGACCCAAGGAAGTTCTCTATACGAGGGACTTGTAAGACTAAACAAAGGCAAGGACGTTCCCCTATAGCCTTCCCATAACAGGTACTACCCCCTGCCTCCATTCAGCCAAAACAGCGTCGACAGCTCCCTCCTCTTGAGGTGTTTTAGCTCTACCCAAGCCAGTAGAGCTCTGCTTTGCCCCAGGGTTATCCAGGCACGGAGGAGGGAAGTGCAGGCAGAAGACCTCCTTACCAGGTCTGCCACCGTCTTTTGCATGTACTCGGTGCACTTCTCCACCTCGTTTTTGGGACCTCGGAGTTGGACGATGTCACTCTTGTGTGCAGGGTCTGGGAAGTTGATGATAACCTGCAGGAGCGGTCATTTAGAGTTAGCTCAAGCAAAAGCAAGAACCCTTGTGTCAGACACATGCAAAGGTTGGGGGGATCCTACACATGCCCTTTTCCCATTCAGAAAAGGGGAACCGTGTTAGCGGCCTCTGGCTAAAAGAACTATCTTCTCAGACACTTGCGCTACAGAGCCACTAAAGTTACGACTTCTGTGACGACAGGCCTACTACCCATGTAGGAAAGAACCCCTCTGGATTCCTCCTCTCCTACAAAGCCTTACCTCAGGGAATTGCTCCCGGATTTCCCAGACCCGCTCAGCCTTCTGCCCAGTGATGGTCCGGTGGAATTTCTGCTCAACGATTAGGTCCGCAGCGTGTTCATTTTCCTGACGGGAACAGAGGGCACACTGAGTGTTCAGCCGGAGAGCCATCTACTTTGACTTAGCGGTTTGCTGCCCGACGGTTTACTTGCCAGCACTGTCCCTCTTTTCTCCAGACCAAATTCACTCTGCGTTGACAGAGAAGGGCTACCCGAGGGAACAGGGGAAGACATTTGTGAAGAGGAACTTGCACTTGTCATGAGATCCAAGTGCTCCGTGGGCAAGGGGCACACACTCGCACCAGAAGGTTACAAGCGAACACGAGAGCCCAAACCCTGCAGTCTCCCAAACATCACGTCCTACCCACTCACCATACGGGAAGCGAGTTCCAGCAGCTCGCTCTTGGCCTGTGGGACCCCCTGTGGGTCTCCTTCCATTCTGATCGGGTTGCTCTTCTCGTTGTCCGGGGGAATGCGCACAGACACCTTGTACAGATCCTTCATCCTGTTCACTTCGAGGCAAGGACTGTGGTGACGCCGTCTGCTAGGCAAAGACCTGGAAGCAAGGCACCTGGATTATCACTGCTCAGAGGCTGATGAAGAAGTAAAGCCGCCTCTGGGAAGGGCTCGGTGGGGTAGGGTTGAGCCAGGGGAAATTGCCTCTTCCCCCTGGAGTTCAGCGAGAGCAGACCTGTGCCACACGAGAGCCTGTCCAAGTAAATACCGTGGCATCTACAGAGCCCATTGTTCCCTTGTCAGAGCCAGGCGTGTTTCTTCCCCAAACAGTATCACTTTTAGAGCAGAGGATAATCGTTCCTTTCTACCCCAAACTCTTGGCTGGGGACACGTTGCAGTGCTATCAAACTAGCAGACCGCAACAAGGCTTTAGCGTTGGCCATATTCTACTGCCGGTGCTGTAGCACCTTCCTCCAGAGGCCAGACCACACTGCTCCTCCTCCAGCTGACACCCTCTCCCACAAGCCACAGGGCTATTTAACCCCTTAGCGGGAACCAGCTACACCTGCACATCGCCCATGTCAATCAACCCACTGCCTCTGAGGCAAGGCCACAGCTGCGTGTTATCAATGCTAATCAACCCACCGCCTTCATTCCTCTACAGGGACAAGCTCACCAAGCACATTTCCACCACCCACAACTGGCTGCTAAAATGTCATTCGCACAGAGCAACGTGTGGAAAAAAAAAAAAAAAAAATTCCTCCAGGACACATCAAAGTAATTCCACTACTGTTCAGGCTCCCAAGGTACTTTCACCCGTTCAAGCCATCGCAAGGCCTCACGGCCCATTTCTCTCCTTGTACCACCACCACTCCAGAAAAGCAGAGGAAATGTGATGGAGACAGCACACTGGGTGAGCTACAGAGCCCCTGATACCATCTACTAAACACGAAGAGTGTGAGCATGGGAAGGACTAGAAAGGCACTCCACTTACCGTTTAGCTGCTTTCTTGCCAATGAGGTGTCGGTGGAATTGGTGGTCAGCCTTGATTATTGCGTAATCCGTCCCGTGGATCTAAAAAGAATTATATCTTTTATATCTATCTATATATGTATGGATGTACATTATTTTATATTATAATATATAGGGCCAGGTAGGACAGGCCACCGCTTCTGTCTCGTGCCCTAAGTAACTGCCTACTGCCACTATTGGCACTGACTCACCAGCGGTCAGCTACAAGCACTTCTGCTCTTCAGCAGAGCACAAGCATTCCTCTGCTTTGAGAAGAGAGCATTGTGCTCATGAAACATTGAAAAGACTGACTTCTATGCCTCTCCAGCTATAACCAAGAGAATCCTTCCTTCTCCGCACCAAAAAAATTAATGCTGACTTTTCAAGGATGCTATGGATGAGGTTCATAACCAAGGGGTGTCATCCACCTGGCCACACAATTTGTCTCCTGCAAGTTCGATTAAGCATGCCAAGACATCCTATGGATGTGACAAACACCTCATCACCTCTGCTCTGTTGCCCCTTCTTCCCCCAGTTTCTTACTGGAACTAGTAACTCCAGCTCACCAGTTCCTTGAGCATGGCTTCAATCGGTTCCTGAGCCACATGCACATCTTCTGTAGGTCCTTCCAAAGTGATGTTATCCTGTGGCGAGCAGCCTCACAGTTTGCCCTCTTGCCTGTGCTAACAATTGTCTCCGAGTTGCTGTTCTTTGCTGGGAGATCAGTTTTGGTGTTGCTTTCTTTACGGATCTGCCATAAAGAAAAAAAAAAAAAAAATCATCTCAGAAGCGTCCCATGTCAGAAGAAAAACCCTCGCAGGCTATATTGGACATCACCAATGGGCAGGAGAGAGCATCCAGTGGGATTTTGCTGCAGGCAGTGATCATCACGAGCACTTGAGTTAGGAGCAATATCTCACCTTCTTGATGTTGGCACCTCCTTTCCCTACGATGTTCTTGTGGAACTGTTTGCAGATGGGGACAGAAATAGAAAAGCTGTTTTCAACCTAAGGGAGAAAGGAAGGGAGAACTGAAGATTACACTGTCGTGGCAAGGGAGGCCCGACTTCAGGAACTCTGATAAACGAGCTTTTGAAAAGAGGCTTAGACCCAAGGAAGTTCTCTATACGAGGGACTTGTAAGACTAAACAAAGGCAAGGACGTTCCCCTATAGCCTTCCCATAACAGGTACTACCCCCTGCCTCCATTCAGCCAAAACAGCGTCGACAGCTCCCTCCTCTTGAGGTGTTTTAGCTCTACCCAAGCCAGTAGAGCTCTGCTTTGCCCCAGGGTTATCCAGGCACGGAGGAGGGAAGTGCAGGCAGAAGACCTCCTTACCAGGTCTGCCACCGTCTTTTGCATGTACTCGGTGCACTTCTCCACCTCGTTTTTGGGACCTCGGAGTTGGACGATGTCACTCTTGTGTGCAGGGTCTGGGAAGTTGATGATAACCTGCAGGAGCGGTCATTTAGAGTTAGCTCAAGCAAAAGCAAGAACCCTTGTGTCAGACACATGCAAAGGTTGGGGGGATCCTACACATGCCCTTTTCCCATTCAGAAAAGGGGAACCGTGTTAGCGGCCTCTGGCTAAAAGAACTATCTTCTCAGACACTTGCGCTACAGAGCCACTAAAGTTACGACTTCTGTGACGACAGGCCTACTACCCATGTAGGAAAGAACCCCTCTGGATTCCTCCTCTCCTACAAAGCCTTACCTCAGGGAATTGCTCCCGGATTTCCCAGATCCGCTCAGCCTTCTGCCCAGTGATGGTCCGGTGGAATTTCTGCTCAACGATTAGGTCCGCAGCGTGTTCATTTTCCTGACGGGAACAGAGGGCACACTGAGTGTTCAGCCGGAGAGCCGTCTACTTTGACTTAGCGGTTTGCTGCCCGACGGTTTACTTGCCAGCACTGTCCCTCTTTTCTCCAGACCAAATTCACTCTGCGTTGACAGAGAAGGGCTACCCGAGGGAACAGGGGAAGACATTTGTGAAGAGGAACTTGCACTTGTCATGAGATCCAAGTGCTCCGTGGGCAAGGGGCACACACTCGCACCAGAAGGTTACAAGGGAACACGAGAGCCCAAACCCTGCAGTCTCCCAAACATCACGTCCTACCCACTCACCATACGGGAAGCGAGTTCCAGCAGCTCGCTCTTGGCCTGTGGGACCCCCTGTGGGTCTCCTTCCATTCTGATCGGGTTGCTCTTCTCGTTGTCCGGGGGAATGCGCACAGACACCTTGTACAGATCCTTCATCCTGTTCACTTCGAGGCAAGGACTGTGGTGACGCCGTCTGCTAGGCAAAGACCTGGAAGCAAGGCACCTGGATTATCACTGCTCAGAGGCTGATGAAGAAGTAAAGCCGCCTCTGGGAAGGGCTCGGTGGGGTAGGGTTGAGCCAGGGGAAATTGCCTCTTCCCCCTGGAGTTCAGCGAGAGCAGACCTGTGCCACACGAGAGCCTGTCCAAGTAAATACCGTGGCATCTACAGAGCCCATTGTTCCCTTGTCAGAGCCAGGCGTGTTTCTTCCCCAAACAGTATCACATTTAGAGCAGAGGATAATCGTTCCTTTCTACCCCAAACTCTTGGCTGGGGACACGTTGCAGTGCTATCAAACTAGCAGACCGCAACAAGGCTTTAGCGTTGGCCATATTCTACTGCCGGTGCTGTAGCACCTTCCTCCAGAGGCCAGACCACACTGCTCCTCCTCCAGCTGACACCCTCTCCCACAAGCCACAGGGCTATTTAACCCCTTAGCGGGAACCAGCTACACCTGCACATCGCCCATGTCAATCAACCCACTGCCTCTGAGGCAAGGCCACAGCTGCGTGTTATCAATGCTAATCAACCCACCGCCTTCATTCCTCTACAGGGACAAGCTCACCAAGCACATTTCCACCACCCACAACTGGCTGCTAAACTGTCATTCACACAGAGCAACGTGTGGAAAAAAAAAAAAAAAAATTCCTCCAGGACACATCAAAGTAATTCCACTACTGTTCAGGCTCCCAAGGTACTTTCACCCGTTCAAGCCATCGCAAGGCCTGACGGCCCATTTCTCTCCTTGTACCACCACCACTCCAGAAAAGCAGAGGAAATGTGATGGAGACAGCACACTGGGTGAGCTACAGAGCCCCTGATACCATCTACTAAACACGAAGAGTGTGAGCATGGGAAGGACTAGAAAGGCACTCCACTTACCGTTTAGCTGCTTTCTTGCCAATGAGGTGTCGGTGGAATTGGTGCTCAGCCGTGATTACTGCGTAATCCATCCCGTGGATCTAAAAAGAATTTTATATATATATAATATTGTACGCACCTACATACATATATATATTATATAGGGCCAGGTAGGACAGGCCACCGCTTCTGTCTCGTGCCCTAAGTAACTGCCTACTGCCACTATTGGCACTGACTCACCAGCGGTCAGCTACAAGCACTTCTGCTCTTCAGCAGAGCACAAGCATTCCTCTGCTTTGAGAAGAGAGCATTGTGCTCATGAAACATTGAAAAGACTCACTTCTACGCCTCTCCAGCTATAACCAAGGGAATCCTTCCTTCTCCGCACCAAAAAAATTAATGCTGACTTTTCAAGGATGCTATGGATGAGGTTCATAACCAAGGGGTGTCATCCACCTGGCCACACAATTTGTCTCCTGCAAGTTCGATTAAGCATGCCAAGACATCCTATGGATGTGACAAACACCTCATCACCTCTGCTCTGTTGCCCCTTCTTCCCCCAGTTTCTTACTGGAACTAGTAACTCCAGCTCACCAGTTCCTTGAGCATGGCTTCAATCGGTTCCTGAGCCACATGCACATCTTCTGTAGGTCCTTCCAAAGTGATGTTATCCTGTGGCGAGCAGCCTCACAGTTTGCCCTCTTGCCTGTGATAACAATTGTCTCCGAGTTGCTGTTCTTTGCTGGGAGATCAATTATGGTGTTGCTTTCTTTACGGATCTGCCACAAAGGAAAAAAAAATAAAAAATCATCTCAGAAGTGTCCCATGTCAGAAGAAAAAGCCTCGCAGGCTATATTGGACATCACCAATGGGCAAGAGAGAGCATCCAGTGGGATTTTGCTGCAGGCAGTGATCATCACGAGCACTTGAGTTAGGAGCAATATCTCACCTTCTTGATGTTGGCACCTCCTTTCCCCACGATGTTCTTGTGGAACTGTTTGCAGATGGGGACAGAAATAGAAAAGCTGTTTTCAACCTAAGGGAGAAAGGAAGGGAGAACTGAAGATTACACTGTCGTGGCAAGGGAGGCCCGACTTCAGGAACTCTGATAAACGAGCTTTTGAAAAGAGGCTTAGACCCAAGGAAGTTCTCTATACGAGGGACTTGTAAGACTAAACAAAGGCAAGGACGTTCCCCTATAGCCTTCCCATAACAGGTACTACCCCCTGCCTCCATTCAGCCAAAACAGCGTCGACAGCTCCCTCCTCTTGAGGTGTTTTAGCTCTACCCAAGCCAGTAGAGCTCTGCTTTGCCCCAGGGTTATCCAGGCACGGAGGAGGGAAGTGCAGGCAGAAGACCTCCTTACCAGGTCTGCCACCGTCTTTTGCATGTACTCGGTGCACTTCTCCACCTCGTTTTTGGGACCTCGGAGTTGGACGATGTCACTCTTGTGTGCAGGGTCTGGGAAGTTGATGATAACCTGCAGGAGCGGTCATTTAGAGTTAGCTCAAGCAAAAGCAAGAACCCTTGTGTCAGACACATGCAAAGGTTGGGGGGATCCTACACATGCCCTTTTCCCATTCAGAAACGGGGAACCGTGTTAGCGGCCTCTGGCTAAAAGAACTATCTTCTCAGACACTTGCGCTACAGAGCCACTAAAGTTACGACTTCTGTGACGACAGGCCTACTACCCATGTAGGAAAGAACCCCTCTGGATTCCTCCTCTCCTACAAAGCCTTACCTCTGGGAATTGCTCCCGGATTTCCCAGACCCGCTCAGCCTTCTGCCCAGTGATGGTCCGGTGGAATTTCTGCTCAACGATTAGGTCCGCAGCGTGTTCATTTTCCTGACGGGAACAGAGGGCACACTGAGTGTTCAGCCGGAGAGCCATCTACTTTGACTTAGCGGTTTGCTGCCCGACGGTTTACTTGCCAGCACTGTCCCTCTTTTCTCCAGACCAAATTCACTCTGCGTTGACAGAGAAGGGCTACCCGAGGGAACAGGGGAAGACATTTGTGAAGAGGAACTTGCACTTGTCATGAGATCCAAGTGCTCCGTGGGCAAGGGGCACACACTCGCACCAGAAGGTTACAAGGGAACACGAGAGCCCAAACCCTGCAGTCTCCCAAACATCACGTCCTACCCACTCACCATACGGGAAGCGAGTTCCAGCAGCTCGCTCTTGGCCTGTGGGACCCCCTGTGGGTCTCCTTCCATTCTGATCGGGTTGCTCTTCTCGTTGTCCGGGGGAATGCGCACAGACACCTTGTACAGATCCTTCATCCTGTTCACTTCGAGGCAAGGACTGTGGTGACGCCGTCTGCTAGGCAAAGACCTGGAAGCGAGGCACCTGGATTATCACTGCTCAGAGGCTGATGAAGAAGTAAAGCCGCCTCTGAGAAGGGCTCGGTGGGGTAGGGTTGAGCCAGGGGAAATTGCCTCTTCCCCCTGGAGTTCAGCGAGAGCAGACCTGTGCCACACGAGAGCCTGTCCAAGTAAATACCGTGGCATCTACAGAGCCCATTGTTCCCTTGTCAGAGCCAGGCGTGTTTCTTCCCCAAACAGTATCACATTTAGAGCAGAGGATAATCGTTCCTTTCTACCCCAAACTCTTGGCTGGGGACACGTTGCAGTGCTATCAAACTAGCAGACCGCAACAAGGCTTTAGCGTTGGCCATATTCTACTGCCGGTGCTGTAGCACCTTCCTCCAGAGGCCAGACCACACTGCTCCTCCTCCAGCTGACACCCTCTCCCACAAGCCACAGGGCTATTTAACCCCTTAGCGGGAACCAGCTACACCTGCACATCGCCCATGTCAATCAACCCACTGCCTCTGAGGCAAGGCCACAGCTGCGTGTTATCAATGCTAATCAACCCACCGCCTTCATTCCTCTACAGGGAGAAGCTCACCAAGCACATTTCCACCACCCACAACTGGCTGCTAAACTGTCATTCACACAGAGCAACGTGTGGAAAAAAAAAAAAAAAAAAATTCCTCCAGGACACATCAAAGTAATTCCACTACTGTTCAGGCTCCCAAGGTACTTTCACCCGTTCAAGCCATCGCAAGGCCTGACGGCCCATTTCTCTCCTTGTACCACCACCACTCCAGAAAAGCAGAGGAAATGTGATGGAGACAGCACACTGGGTGAGCTACAGAGCCCCTGATACCATCTACTAAACACGAAGAGTGTGAGCATGGGAAGGACTAGAAAGGCACTCCACTTACCGTTTAGCTGCTTTCTTGCCAATGAGGAGTCGGTGGAATTGGTGGTCAGCCTTGATTATTGCGTAATCCGTCCCGTGGATCTAAAAAGAATTATATCTTTTATATCTATCTATATATGTATGGATGTACATTATTTTATATTATAATATATAGGGCCAGGTAGGACAGGCCACCGCTTCTGTCTCGTGCCCTAAGTAACTGCCTACTGCCACTATTGGCACTGACTCACCAGCGGTCAGCTACAAGCACTTCTGCTCTTCAGCAGAGCACAAGCATTCCTCTGCTTTGAGAAGAGAGCATTGTGCTCATGAAACATTGAAAAGACTGACTTCTATGCCTCTCCAGCTATAACCAAGAGAATCCTTCCTTCTCCGCACCAAAAAAAATAATGCTGACTTTTCAAGGATGCTATGGATGAGGTTCATAACCAAGGGGTGTCATCCACCTGGCCACACAATTTGTCTCCTGCAAGTACGATTAAGCATGCCAAGACATCCTATGGATGTGACAAACACCTCATCACCTCTGCTCTGTTGCCCCTTCTTCCCCCAGTTTCTTACTGGAACTAGTAACTCCAGCTCACCAGTTCCTTGAGCATGGCTTCAATCGGTTCCTGAGCCACATGCACATCTTCTGTAGGTCCTTCCAAAGTGATGTTATCCTGTGGCGAGCAGCCTCACAGTTTGCCCTCTTGCCTGTGCTAACAATTGTCTCCGAGTTGCTGTTCTTTGCTGGGAGATCAATTATGGTGTTGCTTTCTTTACGGATCTGCCATAAAGAAAAAAAAAAAAAAATCATCTCAGAAGCGTCCCATGTCAGAAGAAAAAGCCTCGCAGGCTATATTGGACATCACCAATGGGCAGGAGAGAGCATCCAGTGGGATTTTGCTGCAGGCAGTGATCATCACGAGCACTTGAGTTAGGAGCAATATCTCACCTTCTTGATGTTGGCACCTCCTTTCCCTACGATGTTCTTGTGGAACTGTTTGCAGATGGGGACAGAAATAGAAAAGCTGTTTTCAACCTAAGGGAGAAAGGAAGGGAGAACTGAAGATTACACTGTCGTGGCAAGGGAGGCCCGACTTCAGGAACTCTGATAAACGAGCTTTTGAAAAGAGGCTTAGACCCAAGGAAGTTCTCTATACGAGGGACTTGTAAGACTAAACAAAGGCAAGGACGTTCCCCTATAGCCTTCCCATAACAGGTACTACCCCCTGCCTCCATTCAGCCAAAACAGCGTCGACAGCTCCCTCCTCTTGAGGTGTTTTAGCTCTACCCAAGCCAGTAGAGCTCTGCTTTGCCCCAGGGTTATCCAGGCACGGAGGAGGGAAGTGCAGGCAGAAGACCTCCTTACCAGGTCTGCCACCGTCTTTTGCATGTACTCGGTGCACTTCTCCACCTCGTTTTTGGGACCTCGGAGTTGGACGATGTCACTCTTGTGTGCAGGGTCTGGGAAGTTGATGATAACCTGCAGGAGCGGTCATTTAGAGTTAGCTCAAGCAAAAGCAAGAACCCTTGTGTCAGACACATGCAAAGGTTGGGGGGATCCTACACGTGCCCTTTTCCCATTCAGAAACGGGGAACCGTGTTAGCGGCCTCTGGCTAAAAGAACTATCTTCTCAGACACTTGCGCTACAGAGCCACTAAAGTTACGACTTCTGTGACGACAGGCCTACTACCCATGTAGGAAAGAACCCCTCTGGATTCCTCCTCTCCTACAAAGCCTTACCTCTGGGAATTGCTCCCGGATTTCCCAGACCCGCTCAGCCTTCTGCCCAGTGATGGTCCGGTGGAATTTCTGCTCAACGATTAGGTCCGCAGCGTGTTCATTTTCCTGACGGGAACAGAGGGCACACTGAGTGTTCAGCCGGAGAGCCGTCTACTTTGACTTAGCGGTTTGCTGCCCGACGGTTTACTTGCCAGCACTGTCCCTCTTTTCTCCAGACCAAATTCACTCTGCGTTGACAGAGAAGGGCTACCCGAGGGAACAGGGGAAGACGTTTGTGAAGAGGAACTTGCACTTGTCATGAGATCCAAGTGCTCCGTGGGCAAGGGGCACACACTCGCGCCAGAAGGTTACAAGGGAACACGAGAGCCCAAACCCTGCAGTCTCCCAAACATCACGTCCTACCCACTCACCATACGGGAAGCGAGTTCCAGCAGCTCGCTCTTGGCCTGTGGGACCCCCTGTGGGTCTCCTTCCATTCTGATCGGGTTGCTCTTCTCGTTGTCCGGGGGAATGCGCACAGACACCTTGTACAGATCCTTCATCCTGTTCACTTCGAGGCAAGGACTGTGGTGACGCCGTCTGCTAGGCAAAGACCTGGAAGCAAGGCACCTGGATTATCACTGCTCAGAGGCTGATGAAGAAGTAAAGCCGCCTCTGGGAAGGGCTCGGTGGGGTAGGGTTGAGCCAGGGGAAATTGCCTCTTCCCCCTGGAGTTCAGCGAGAGCAGACCTGTGCCACACGAGAGCCTGTCCAAGTAAATACCGTGGCATCTACAGAGCCCATTGTTCCCTTGTCAGAGCCAGGCGTGTTTCTTCCCCAAACAGTATCACATTTAGAGCAGAGGATAATCGTTCCTTTCTACCCCAAACTCTTGGCTGGGGACACGTTGCAGTGCTATCAAACTAGCAGACCGCAACAAGGCTTTAGCGTTGGCCATATTCTACTGCCGGTGCTGTAGCACCTTCCTCCAGAGGCCAGACCACACTGCTCCTCCTCCAGCTGACACCCTCTCCCACAAGCCACAGGGCTATTTAACCCCTTAGCGGGAACCAGCTACACCTGCACATCGCCCATGTCAATCAACCCACTGCCTCTGAGGCAAGGCCACAGCTGCGTGTTATCAATGCTAATCAACCCACCGCCTTCATTCCTCTACAGGGAGAAGCTCACCAAGCACATTTCCACCACCCACAACTGGCTGCTAAACTGTCATTCACACAGAGCAACGTGTGGAAAAAAAAAAAAAAAAATTCCTCCAGGACACATCAAAGTAATTCCACTACTGTTCAGGCTCCCAAGGTACTTTCACCCGTTCAAGCCATCGCAAGGCCTCACGGCCCATTTCTCTCCTTGTACCACCACCACTCCAGAAAAGCAGAGGAAATGTGATGGAGACAGCACACTGGGTGAGCTACAGAGCCCCTGATACCATCTACTAAACACGAAGAGTGTGAGCATGGGAAGGACTAGAAAGGCACTCCACTTACCGTTTAGCTGCTTTCTTGCCAATGAGGTGTCGGTGGAATTGGTGGTCAGCCTTGATTATTGCGTAATCCGTCCCGTGGATCTAAAAAGAATTATATCTTTTATATCTATCTATATATGTATGGATGTACATTATTTTATATTATAATATATAGGGCCAGGTAGGACAGGCCACCGCTTCTGTCTCGTGCCCTAAGTAACTGCCTACTGCCACTATTGGCACTGACTCACCAGCGGTCAGCTACAAGCACTTCTGCTCTTCAGCAGAGCACAAGCATTCCTCTGCTTTGAGAAGAGAGCATTGTGCTCATGAAACATTGAAAAGACTCACTTCTACGCCTCTCCAGCTATAACCAAGGGAATCCTTCCTTCTCCGCACCAAAAAAATTAATGCTGACTTTTCAAGGATGCTATGGATGAGGTTCATAACCAAGGGGTGTCATCCACCTGGCCACACAATTTGTCTCCTGCAAGTACGATTAAGCATGCCAAGACATCCTATGGATGTGACAAACACCTCATCACCTCTGCTCTGTTGCCCCTTCTTCCCCGAGTTCCTGTTCTCCTTCATAATACCTAGTTGTTCTCTCATTATGAATCCTCCCTTCCCCTTATCAGTGTCAATGGAATCATCGTTCCATGGACAATGAGTCGTCCCTTTCCCCCGCTTGGTCCGAGAGTATTACCTCTGTTCAGTGGCTTGATCCAGGGTGATAGTGCTCGTTCTAGGCGCTGTAAAAAGCGAAATCTATATCCTATGTCCTGATTTTGGGTATCTAACATTAATGCAAAACAGTAATCCTCACACAGTTTTTATTTCATTCTGTAGCGTCGGTGTCGCTATCGGCTGCCTGCGGTAAAGGTTCACGGGAAGGTCTTACATTCTTCGCTGGGATCCATCGAGGTCCTTTTTCTGTAGAGACACAAGCATAACCTTTTCCCCGTGTAACAAGAGGATATGGTCCCATAATTTTACCTGTTTCTGCATCTCGGACCGATGCCGGGCCTTTAACCCGTGCCTCGACGGAGGTAGCTGCAGTGAAACGTCGACCTATCGGTGGGTCGTTATCTATTCAAGAACAATTCAAAAAATTAAAAACATACAACGCTTTCTGTAACCGTTCCTCGGGAATAGCCATGCCCATTCCCCCTTTTTGTTGTTGTCATAAACGTTTCAGAGACCGATGAGACCCTTCAATGAGAGATCGACCGGTGGGGGAATGAGCAATGCCGGTAATGTGAGTTCTACCCCATAGGGCAAAAGAGGTTTTTACAGTTGTTGAAACGTAAAGATAAAGACCGACAACGGTCCAGCTTAAGGGAATACCTAAAGCAGCAAAAGCACGCATTAAATGTCTACGAACAGCTCGTGCCTTTTCTCCTGTGTGACACGAGGCAACCAAGGCACCTGAAAATGTATCAATGGAAGAGTGGATATATTTAAGGCTACCAAATTCAGAATCATGCGTGACATCTGTTTGCCATAACGGTAGGCTTTGTAATCCTCTAGGATTAGCTCCTGCAGCAACTGATGGGAAAGAATGTTTTTGACAGTCGGGACAGACAGCAATAATACTTGATGCTTGTTGAGCAGCAAGGCCAAACTGTCGCTTAAGAGCTCCAGCGTTTCGATGGAAAAAAAGAGTGCCTTCGCTTAGCTTGTGCAATACGGTCTGGCAGTACTTGAACTGGTCACGGCAATAGGTCAGCTCGTCGATTGCCTTCTGCAAGAAAACCAGGTAGCGAGGTATGAGACCTAATATGCATAACAAAATAAGGCGCAGATCGAGAGTCCAAAAGGAAAATAAGTTCCTGTAACAGGGTAAAGGGTTGTGAATGCGAAACACTCCGCAGCACAGAAGCTTCAGCTCGTGGAACAATACCTGCAACATAAGCAGAATCAGTAACAAGGTGGAGTGGTACATTCCATTCTCGGAAAACACGAACAACTGCATTCAGTTCTCCTGTTTGAGGTGAACCGGAGACCGTCTCTATGTCCGAATCCCATTGCCTCCGTTGATCATCCCACCACAGAAGAACAGATTTATGCGATTGGCCCGATCCATCTGTAAACACAGTAAGCGCCGGTAAGGGTTGTTCGCTTCTTCTGGGTTTTAACATCAGACGAAAATCAACGTTAAACAGTTTGTGTGAAGGTGGATGGGAAGTTATTCGACCTGTATGTTCTCGCCCGGCACCTCCCCGGGACCTACAGCTTGACAAACTATTGCTGTACAATTCAACCACGAGAACCTCTAACACCTTTACCACTCAAACCTAGCCTTCTCCTTAACATCTTGTATATCCCATAAACACCACCTACCCAAAACCTCAGCACTAAAATCATATTAACCCAAACCCCCCATACACACACGCCCCTAAGACTATAGGCGCCCAAACAGCCAACGAAACCAACGAAACCACGTCCCCGTAGCTTACAATCCAAAGCGTGGCACTGAAGATGCCAAGATGGCGTCCAATATGAAAGCCGAGGACAAAAGACTTAGCCCTAACCTTACGGTTGGCTCCTGCTAGACCTAGACGTGCAAGTATCTGCGGCCCAGTGTAAATGCCCTAGGCCTCCTGCTAAGACCGAAGGAGCAGGCATCAGGCACACGCTACCAACTGTAGCCCAAGACGCCTTGCTCAGCCACACCCCCACGGGCACTCAGCAGTAATTAACAGTAAGCAAGAAGCGCAAGCTTGACTTAGTCACGGCAACCTTCAGGGTTGGTAAATCTCGTGCCAGCCGCCGCGGTCACACCAGAAACCCAAGCCAACAGTCACACGGCGTAGAGAGCGGACCAGAGCCTGTCAGAATAACTAGGAAACCGAAACACAACTAAGCTGTCGTAAGCCCGAGATACCCCTAAGGCCAACCTAAAGATGATCCTAGTAAACCTGACTGCGGCCAATGAAGAGACGGGACGCAGCTTGATGCAAGCAAATGTCAATGCGTTGTGCAGAAGCACGAGGTTTTATACGCTTGCAGAAGCTGCGCGTTTTAAACCAATTGCTTCTTGAGGCTAAGCCTTGCATACTAGGCAATCCCTGATTGGTGGTTAACTACCGGCACTTAACAGCAAGGTGTTACCTTTCCTTGGCGCCATCCGTCTCCCACTCCCCTGTGCTCTGTAACCATGCCCCATCATGTTGTTAATTGTTGTCTAGACAAGCTCGAGCACACTCCCCTCAGCTGACCGATTGCCACGCGTGGTCCTAGTTTCCAGCCCGCTCCTGCACCTCCCCCTTCCTGTTGCACAAAAGAACCTTTGAAAGCGAACGAGGAAAAACAAGGCCTAAGCAACAGAACAAATAAAAAACCAACTAAGACATATTATCACTGTCAAAATAACCCACTGCCTTTGTTCCGTACAATTCTACAATTTCCCCTTTTTGTTTTTGAACAGCTAGTACCAGGTTTGCCATGTTCCGCAGGGCCCTTGCAAACATGACAGCAACCAAGGTAATAGCAAACAAACAACACTGCCAATCGAGTGAATGGATGCCAGAAAAGGCTGAAATTTTCTCAGATTTTGATAACATGTTGCTGCAGTGGGGCGCCTAAAATCCACGCAGCACATACCATCAAAATCCTCACAGCCACGTCCTTGAACCAACAACAAAAAGCAGCGGCAATTTTGACTCACATGCTTAACTGCCTACCAAACAAGGTGATTGAACTCTTTAATGCTTTCCCTGCTGTTACTCTGCATAAGAGAAGAAGCGCTGCGACACGTTCCCATCCTAGCCTCCTACTACATTAGCATCTACAGAAAGACAATGCTCGACATGCAAAGTGTAAACAACATCACCTTCTTTTGGATTAACGTTATACGTAGGCGGAAGGGCACACCAAACAAGAACCGTTTCCGTCAAAAAGTTCGAAACATAGCATGCCTTCTCTGAACATACCTCTGGGGTCATCCCCTTCATTCCCTCCTTTTGATGCAAAGAGAGACACTTGACCCTAACAGAGAAGCCCCTGTTTACATCTCTGAGCCAGGACACAAGCCGCAGCTGTGCGCGCCACCAGGCTCAGGGCAGAAACCACTCCTGTAGTTACCTAACTAGATATCTCGACAAGCGTGCAGACACCTATTAAACACTAAATAACCATGTTTATCGTTCCTGTTCTCCTTCGTAATACCTAGTTGTTCTCTCATGATGAATCCTCCCTTCCCCTTATCAGTGTCAATGGAATCATCGTTCCATGGACAATGAGTCGTCCCGTTCCCCCGCTTGGTCCGAGAGTATTACCTCTGTTCAGTGGCTTGATCCAGGGTGATAGTGCTCGTTCTAGGCGCTGTAAAAAGCGAAATCTATATCCTATGTCCTGATTTTGGGTATCTAACATTAATGCAAAACAGTAATCCTCACACAGTTTTTATTTCATTCTGTAGCGTCGGTGTCGGTATCGGCTGCCTGCGGTAAAGGTTCACGGAAAGGTCTTACATTCTTCGCTGGGATCCATCGAGGTCCTTTTTCTGTAGAGACACAAGCATAACCTTTTCCCCGTGTAACAAGAGGATATGGTCCCATAATTTTACCTGTTTCTGCATCTCGGACCGATACCGGGCCTTTAACCCGTGCCTCGACGGAGGTAGCTGCAGTGAAACGTCGACCTATCGGTGGGTCGTTATCTATTCAAGAACAATTCAAAAAATTAAAAACATACAACGCTTTCTGTAACCGTTCCTCGGGAATAGCCATGCCCATTCCCCCTTTTTGTTGTTGTCATAAACGTTTCAGAGACCGATGAGACCCTTCAATGAGAGATCGACCGGTGGGGGAATGAGCAATGCCGGTAATGTGAGTTCTACCCCATAGGGCAAAAGAGGTTTTTACAGTTGTTGAAACGTAAAGATAAAGACCGACAACGGTCCAGCTTAAGGGAATACCTAAAGCAGCAAAAGCACGCATTAAATGTCTACGAACAGCTCGTGCCTTTTCTCCTGTGTGACACGAGGCAACCAAGGCACCTGAAAATGTATCAATGGAAGAGTGGATATATTTAAGGCTACCAAATTCAGAATCATGCGTGACATCTGTTTGCCATAACGGTAGGCTTTGTAATCCTCTAGGATTAACTCCTGCAGCAACTGATGGGAAAGAATGTTTTTGACAATCGGGACAGACAGCAATAATACTTGATGCTTGTTGAGCAGCAAGGCCAAACTGTCGCTTAAGAGCTCCAGCGTTTCGATGGAAAAAAAGAGTGCCTTCGCTTAGCTTGTGCAATATGGTCTGGCAGTACTTGAACTGGTCACGGCAATAGGTCAGCTCGTCGATTGCCTTCTGCAAGAAAACCAGGTAGCGAGGTATGAGACCTAATATGCATAACAAAATAAGGCGCAGATCGAGAGTCCAAAAGGAAAATAAGTTCCTGTAACAGGGTAAAGGGTTGTGAATGCGAAACACTCCGCAGCACAGAAGCTTCAGCTCGTGGAACAATACCTGCAACATAAGCAGAATCAGTAACAAGGTGGAGTGGTACATTCCATTCTCGGAAAACACGAACAACTGCATTCAGTTCTCCTGTTTGAGGTGAACCGGAGACCGTCTCTATGTCCGAATCCCATTGTCTCCGTTGAAAACCTTAGGAAGACAGGAATTGAACCTGCACAGAAGAGATCAAAGCGCTCCATACTCCCCTTATATTACTTCCCAGTAGGGTCAGCTAAACAAAAGCTATCGGGCCCATACCCCGAAAATGATGGTTTAACCTCTTCCTCTACTAAATGAGCCCCGTCACAAAACTAACGTTCTCCTTAAGCCTTCTACTAGGAACAACCATCACAATTTCAAGCAACCACTGACTGCTAGCCTGGCCTGGACTAGAAATCAACACCCTTGCCATTATCCCCTTCCTTTCAAAATCACACCACCCTCGAGCTATGGAAGCTGCAATCAAATACTTTCTCGTCCAAGCAACCGCCTCCGCATTAATCCTCTTCTCAAGCACAATCAACGCACAGTTCACCGGACAATGAGACATTCCGCGACTAAGCCACCCAACAGCCTCCCTACTACTAACTACAGCAGTCGCAATAAAACTAGGCCTAGTACCCTTTCACTCCTGATGTCCAGAGGTCATACAAGGCTCACCTATAACCACTGCCCTACTCGTCTCTACATGAATAAAACTCCCCCCACTCACTCTTCTTTTCTTAACTGCCCCCTCACTGAACCCACTCCTACTGACAACCGTGGCCATTGCATCCGCAGCCATCGGAGGGCGAACAGGACTTAACCAAACACAAATCCGAAAAGTCCTAGCTTTCTCATCGATCGCCCACCTAGGCTGAATAACCATCATCCTCATATACAACCCCAAGCTAACATTAATAACCTTCTACCTATACTCCTTAAGAACCGCCTCCATTTTCTTAGCCCTCAACACAACCAACTCCTCAAAACTATCCACAATAATAACCTCCTGAACAAAAATACCATCACTAAACGCATCCTTGACGCTAGCACTACTATCCCTAGCCGGCCTGCCCCCACTCCCTGGCTTTTTACCAAAATGACTCATTATCCAGGAACTAACTAAGCAAGAGATATCAACCGCAGCCATAATTATTTCAATACTCTCCCTACAAGGTTTATTTTTCTACCTACGCCTTGCATATTGCTCCACACTCCCACCAAACACTACAAGCTTCATAAAACAATGATACAATAACAAATCCACAGGCACACCAATTGCTACCTTAATTTCTCTGTCAGTCCTCCTTCTCCCCCCTTCTCCCGCAATCCTGACCGTTACCTAAGAAACTTAGGATCCCCTGCCTACCAAACCGAAGGCCTTCAAAGCCTTAACTAAGAGTTAAATCCTCTTAGTTTCTGCCCACACCACTAAGGCCCGCAGGACACTAAACCTGCACCATCTAAATGCAACGCAGATACTCTAATTCAGCTAGGGCCTCCACGATAAGCCTAGACAGACGGGCCTCGATCCCATAAACTTCTAATTAACAGCTAGACGCTCAAACCAACGAGCTTCTGTCTACCAGACTCCGGCACACTCTCAGCGTACATCAATGAGTTTGCAACTCAACATGAACTTCACCACAGAGTCGATAAGAAGAGGAATTCAACCTCTGTAAAAAGGACTACAGCCTAACGCCTAAACACTCAGCCACCTGACCCGTGACCTTCATCAACCGATGACTAGTTTCAACAAACCACAATGACATCGGCACCCTATACCTACTCTTCGGAGCATGGGCAGGCATAGCCGAGTACCGCCCTCAGCCTCCTTATTCGAGCAGAACTTGGCCAACCAGGAACTCTCCTAGGAGACGACCAAATCTACAATGTCATCATCACCGCCCATGCCTTCGTAAGAATCTTCTTCACAGTTATAGCCATTATAATCGAAGGGTTTGGAAACTGACTAGTCCCCCTTATAACTGGAGCCCCAGACATAGCATTCCCCCGCATAAACAACATCGGTTTCTGAACTACTTCCTCCGTCCTTCCTACTGCTCCTAGCGTCCTCCACAGTAGAAGCTGGAGTCGGAACAGGATGAACCATATACCCTACAATACCCTAGTCCATAGTTTCTCACACTGTCTGACCTTTACATTGGGCTTAACATAAATCTTAATAAACAATACCCTAGCCCATAGTTTCTCACAATCCCCCCTTTTTCTTTTTATCCTATTATTGTTTATTAGACGCTACTTTCATTCTCGGCACTGCGAACAAACCTTTTTCCACAATCCCAACATTTATCATAACACTCACAAGGTAATACCTCACAATTACAATAGGCATAGTTCTCACGTGGCATAATGCATTCGCAACAATCTTCATCCTCATTAATCGATACACTCTTATACTTTGCCCCAGCCCTCGTAGTTAAAATAAGCAATTGAGCTATGTCAAACCGTTCTTTAATAAAATGTAAAATATAGCGTAATATACAAGGCCCAAATATCAGTCTAGAATCAACATAATAAGTGGTCCTGCTAAAGCAGACAACAAAGTGGTTAGCCAAGGTGAGATATTAAACCAGTTTTCATACCATGACCTGCCCACCTCAAGACTCTTTTTACGTTGTTCCAACCTTTTCCGGAGTTCAGACATGGCATCCAGGACTACTCCCGTATGGTCAGCAAAAGAACAACGTTCCTCTTTGAGAGCTACACATAACCCTCCTTCTTTTAAGAACAATAGATCTAATCCTCTTCTATTTTGCAGCACTACTTCTGATAAAGACTTCACTGAAGTGGCTAAATTTTTAATAGATTGTTCTATTCTTGTTAAATCCTCATTTACAGCCATCTGCAAACTTTGTAATTCCTGACCTTTTACTAGGGAGGCTATGCCTGTACCTGCTCCAACTCCGCCCGCTATCAGCAGTGTAGCTAGGGTTACCACTGTAATTGGCTCTCGTTTTTGCCTATTCAGGTCTCCTTCAAAGTGGCGTAACACCTCCTCAGAGGTGTGATAGATCAGACGAGGAACAATAATCACCTGTACGCAAAACTGAGATTGATTAAACACGTTTAGGGATAGGCAAGGCGTTACTCCGAAGTCTGAACAAACCCATTTAGCTCCTGGTGTCGGGATAGCCCATTTGTCATTTTGATTCTTGTGTTTCTTTATGTTAGCTTTAGTGATTGTTTGATTACACAAGGGCTGATATTGTTCGGGCACTGTACCTATACATTTTCCTTGACCTGTTAGCAATTGAATAGTAATTCCTTGCGTATGGTTCCTCTGGTCATCCCATGGGCATTCTTGTGGGTTTGAACCACTAGACCATTGAATCCTATCTGGTATTCCGATTGCCTCAAAATATGGGGGTCTAACATTGTAACATAACCAGCACTCCTTAGTTAAATTTGGTTTGCTTTCATTAAGGGTATGATAAGAGGCTTGCATTAAATCCCATAAGGGGTCTTTAGACTCTGACACTCCTGAATCCCTAACTAAAGAGAACTCAGTCACCGTGTCATTAGTTGTTTTATCTGTTACTGATAGGGAGTTTGGACGAGTGGTTGTAACACTTGTGGGGACAATCTTTTTCTTAGGGAAAGTGGGTGAATTCAATACTTTATTCGGCCCAACAGGGAGTGAATCATATGGTATTTTAATTTTTCTTATGAGAAAGTGCCCTCCCCAATCCTTAGGAATTCCTGCATAGACACGTATTCCCCATGTTCGTCCTACTAACATGTTCGTCTTCTAGGGGATGCAATACTTGAAATTTGATGTGGGTACAGACTTTTTTGTTACGTGGAGCTACATAATCCACGTCGCGCAGACCTGTAAGATCTACACCCGTTTGTTCAGGTACACATCCGTTAGGAGTCCAGGTTGCTTTTATATATTTATCAGGAGCCTTTACTGTCCAGCCCGAGGCTATTGTCTCACATCCCCAATAACCACAATAATAGTGTCCGGGATAATTACAGTAAGGCTGTCCAGAGGCCGGGCATAAATAAAATGGAGGTCCTTTTTCACAAGGTATTGGTACTAAATTACAAAGTTTCGCTACACATTCAGGTGGCCCTGGGTTGCTAAAAGTGGCTATTGTTTTCGTTCCTTCCCAAGATATTAGTTCCCACTTAAATGGTTCATGTGGGTTTCCCCCTTTTGCTTGGGTTATTATCAATAGCACAATTAATGGTATACCAGGAAAAAGGGTGTTTGTTAATTTTGTTAATTTAAGTATATTCTTACCAGTCCTGGGGAAGTTCGGCCATGGCTGCTTTTGCATCCCATTTTTCTGGCTCTTTTCTCCACGGTTTGTTTCTCCTCTGCCTCGCCCGTCGACTCGGTTGCTTCGAGCCACGGGGTGTACCATCTTCTCGGCAGCAAGGGAATTCTTCAGGAGAATAGCTGTTGCGGGCTTTTTGCCTGTTTACATAGGCTTCCTACTTCGCAGCTTTAATTAATGGGGCCGAGCAAGACACGGTTAGTACTTCCCTCCTGCACTTTATAGCCAAGATTTCAGCTACAAAGGGGACTGGTTCGGTGGAGTGGTAACAATAATATTGAGGGTTTATTCCTTTGGCAAAAATTTCCCACCACTCATGGGATTCTCGAATAATTTCTTGTTTAGACTCTAATTGTTTTAATTTCCACTCCGTAAGAGTTCTTTGAATTTTCCAACACTGTGTGCAAACTCCTATTGGAGGGTATCCATATTCACAGTGTGTCCACCATTTATTCTGGCATACCTTACACCTGAAACAAGCAAATGGATAACAATTGCAGTTCAAATTATTACATCTAATTCATATATCTAGAGTGCATACATTATTTGCATCAGCATATCTTCTTATACTTGATATTGTGTGGTTGCATAAGTTTAGCAATTTCCTTCAACACACTTTGTACGCTTCCATATATAATAGATAAAAAAAGAAATAATTATAGCAAATATAAACAACAATACACACTTTATACCAAAAGGTAATGCGGCAAAATAATCAAATAAAGTCTCTATCATTACGTTATCTTTTCAGGGTTATCTTGGTGTCACCTGGAGTACTGATTACTTTCCAGTGGGGTCTCGTCACTGGGCCTTTAATGCGACTAGCATGAGTCCATCCACGCTCAGCAGTCCGGACAGCCGTTTCTGTTGTAAGCAGAACAAGATAAGGTCCCTCCCAATTGGGTTTTAGGGTTTCTTCTTTCCACGTTTTAACCAATACCCAGTCCCCAGGTTTAAGAGTATGAATGTTTAAGTCCAACGGTGGTCGTTGTACAATCAGTCCATGTTCCCAAAGCTTGTTACGATGTTCTGCTAATCGTGAAACGTATTCATTAATCACACGGTCTCGAATTAAAACATTTGTTTGTGGACTTTCAATTCTATAGGACATTCCATACACCATTTCAAACGCTGATATTCCTACATCTGCTCGGGGTCTGGTTCTGAGAATGAATAGCGCCATGGGTAGGCACTTAATCCATGATAATTTGGTTTCTATCCTTAATTTAGTCAAAATAGTTTTGATTTCTCCATTCATCCTTTCAACTTTTCCCGAACTTTGTGGATGCCATGGCGTATGGTATTCCCACTTAATACCCAAGCTTTCTGTTAGATCTCTAACAATTTTTGACACAAAGTGTGTTCCTCTGTCCGAGTCGATTACTTCAGGTACTCCATATCGAGGTATAATGTGTTCAAGTAACACTTTAGTAACTTGGTTAGCAGTTGCCTTGGAGGTAGGAAAAGCCTCAACATAATGTGTTAAATGATCTACCATTACTAATAAAGATTTGTAACGCCCTACCCTGGGTAGTTCAGTAAAATCCACTTGTATGTGTGAGAAAGGTCTGTATGCTGGGGAACGTCCTCCAAGAGGCTTTTGTCTCATGTTGTTTCGATTAACCTTTTGACAGGTCTCGCAGGCTGCCGTGACTGTCTTTGCTATGTTATATACGCCTATACAGGCAAACTGTTGATTGAAATGATCAACTAACGCCTGGGTTCCCCAGTGTGTTTTACTATGTATTTTTGAAAATATTTCAAGTGCTATGCCCTTCGGCAAAACTTCTCTCCCATCTGGCAATATGTACTTACCATCCTGTTCCTTAGCTCCCATTTGTTCTCGTTTTTCCTTTTCTGCAGACTCAAACCTCAAATTTTTACTAACAGGTATTTGTTGTATAGTTAAAATCGTACTATAATTGCCTGCCACTCGTTTTGCTTCTGTATCAGCTGCATTATTTCCCCTAACTTGGTAACTCGTACCTCGCTGGTGTCCCTTTATATGTACAACTGCTATTTTATTCGGCATTTTTAATGCCTCCAGAACTCGCCGAATTAATTCCGGGTGTATCAGTTCTTTTCCCTGTGAGTTAACGAATCCTCTGTCTTCCCATATTTTCCCAAAAGTGTGCACTACTCCGAACGCATAGCGTGAGTCTGTATATATAGTTCCATCCTTTCCCTTCAGTGACACTAATGCTTTCCACAATGCATACAGCTCACAGGCTTGAGCCGACCAGCTGGCACTCAGGGGGCCTGATTCTATTGTCTTAAATTCTCTTTTTTCCAACTTAACGATGGCATATCCGGACAATCGTTTACCTTCCACTATTCGTGATGACCCATCTGTAAATAATACTTCTCCACATTGTAGTTCTTCTTCTTCTAAGTCTGGCCTAATGCGTGTCTGCTGTTCAATTGTTTGAAAACAATTGTGCAATAGTTCATTACCTTCTCCTGGGTACAAAAATTCAGCGGGGTTAACTGCTCCAATAGTTTTCAAAGATAGTTTAGGGGATTCTATAAGTATTCCCTCATACTTTAATAATCGGCTATCTGTAAGCCATTTTTCTGCTTTTTGTTGTAACACTCCCCTGATATTATGAGGCGCATATAAGACAACTTCTCCATTAAAGGTAATGCGATTCGTTTCCTCAAGTAATAAGGCAGCAGCAACAATGATTTGTAAACAACTCGGCCAACCCCTGCTCACAGGGTCCAACAGCTTTGATAAGTATGCCACCGGTTTCTTTTGTCCGGCCCATTCCTGAGTTAATACTCCGAATGCCGTTCCTTCATATATGTTAACAAATAAATGGAATGGCCGCTTTAAATCTGGGAGGCTTAAAACCGGTGCTTGGCTTAGCTCCCTTTTGAGACTGGCAAACTGCTCTTGATCCTGAGGGGTCCACTTGGGCATTTTGTCTTTAGACAGTTGTTCATATAAGAATTTAACTTTAAAGCTGTAGTTCTCTATCCGTTGCCTACAATACCCAAATAGCCCTAATGCCTGCCGAATTTGCCTCTTAGTGACAGGCATAGGTAATTCCAGAATTCCTTTAATGCGCTCTGGATCCAATATCTTCTTGCCGTTAAACAAATAATGCCCCAAATATTTCACTTTTTCCTCCACAAATTGTAACTTTTCTTGTGATACCCGTAGTCCCTTTTGTGCAAGAAAGTTTAGGAGCCGAATGCTTTCTTTTCTTACATCCTCCTTATTATTCCCTGCTATGAGCAGATCATCTACATACTGTAACAGCACGTTTCCCGTTTGTACCTGGTATTCTTTTAAGAGCTCTTCCAGGGCCTGTCCAAACAGATTAGGGGACTCAGTGAACCCTTGGGGGAGCACGGTCCATCTCAATTGCTGTTTACGGCCTGTCTCTATGTCTTCCCATTCAAAGGCAAAATAATCACGGCATTCTTCTGCCAGTGGACAGGCCCAAAAGGCATCCTTTAAATCAGCCACACTATACCAGGAGTTATGGGGTCCTAGCTTGCTTAGCAGTGTGTATGGATTTGCTACTACAGGGAACCGGGCGATAGTTCTTTTGTTTATTTCCCTTAGATCATGTACGAGCCGATATTTCCCATTTGGTTTCTTCACAGGCAGAATGGGGGTGTTAAAGGGTGACATACAAGGCTCTAAGAATTCCTTGTGCTAACAATCGATCGATTTCTGGTTTTAATCCCCTCCGTCCTTCTAGGGATATGGGATATTGCCTTACCCTCACAGGTATGTGGGGTTCGGAAATTTGGATTTTAATCGGTGGGATTTCCAGTCTACTAATTGTGTCCGGAGAGTACCAGACACCGGGTTAATTTGTTTTTGATCATCCACGGTCAAAGGATAAGCAGACACTGTTAGCTCTTGATTTTTCACTTTAATTTCTAATTGCAATTCAACAATTAAATCTCGTCCTAACAGATTAAATTCTGCTTCAGGGACGAGCAAGAGTTCACCCATTCCAAATTTATTTTCAGTTTCGAATACCACATTTTTGATTTTGCTTACTTTAAAGGGTTCTCCTTTTGCCCCAATTACTTGTACTTTTTCAGGGGAAACTTTACATCCCTCAGGTATTTGCTTAATAGTTGATTTCTCAGCCCCAGTGTCTACTAAAAAGGTGAACTCTTGTTTATGGGGACCTATTTTTAATTTTATCAAGGGCTCATGATGACTCCGGTCCCCTAAGATATAGAGCCCCTGACTCTCCTAATCCGTTTTCAATATTTCCTCATCCCTGATCCTTTCTCTGCAATTCTGTTTTATATGTCCCCTTTTTCCACAGTAAAAACAACATCTCTGTTCCTTCTTCACTACTACGTTCCCTTGTTTCGTTCCAGCAGATCTGTGTTCACCAGTTTGCCCTTTGCGATCCTCTCTGACTGCTGCTACCATCATTTTTACTTGTCGCTTGCTGCTCTCTTCTTCCCGCCTTACGTAGACTTTCTGAGCTTCCCTCAATAATTCATCCAAGCCTCTATTCTGCCAGTCTTCTAACTTTTCAATCTTCTTTCTGATATCTTCCCATGATTTTGCCACAAACTGAGTTTTGAGGAGCGCTTGCCCTAAAGGGTCGTCTGGATTTACCCCAGAGTACAGCTGAAGGGCTTTCCTCAGTCGTTCCAGCCACTCAGTAGGGCTTTCATCTTTCTTTTGCATTTCATTAAATGCTTTATTGATATTCTGGCCACGGGGTACTGCTTCCCTAATCCCCTGGATTACTATAGTTCTCAGGTCCTGCATATGAGTTCTATGCACTGGATCCTGATTATCCCAATGAGGTCTTTGGAGTGGCCATTTAATATCTGCTTGGGGTCCCTGGGCATGCTGAGCATCCCACAGTCTCATTCCTGCTCGTCTAATCATATCTCTTTCCTCGGTAGTAAATAATTGACCAAGGATAGATTGCATCTCATCCCAAGTATAAAGGTTTGGTCCCAAAAATGGATTTAATCTTTCTGCCACTCCGAGTGGGTCTTCAATTAAGTTTCCCATCTCGGTTCTTTTAAAATCTCGTAGGTCAGCCGAGTTTAGGGGTACGGAAATATATCCGATCACAGGTTGAGGTCCCCCCATGGGTATTTCCCTTAGGGGGTACATTTGAGCTGCCCCTTTCTGACTTCTAGTTATGCGTCTAGGAAGAGGGGGAGACCCGTGTTCCGACTCTGGTGGGGGAGTGGGCGCTCTGGGGACCTCTGCGGGAGCAGGAGGAGGAATGTAAGGAGGGGGGGTTAGAAGGGTTTCGTCCAACTCTTCCTGCTTTTTCTTTTGTTTAGTTTTCATTTCATTCAGTGGGTAAAGTCTAGCTCCCGGTCTTTCTAGCCACACTTCCGCATATCGACTCTCCTCCGGGTTAAGGGGTTTTTTATTATTAACCCAGAGGTTTAATTGCTGTCTTACCCAATCTTCTTCTGACCCATAGACTGGCCAAAAGACATTTTTAGAAATCTTCTTCCCTCCCCATACCTTAGTACAATATTCTATCATCTTCTGCTTATCTTTCCCTAGGGTTCCAAGGAAATATCTCCAATTGTCTAAGATATATGCCAGAGGGGTATTCTTAGGTACAGTGGGTACCCTTCCCATGGGAGTCGAAGGCTTGCTGCCCTTCGCCCCCATCTTCTGGAATATCCACAAACATACACTCACTCGCTCCCCTTGTTCCTGGCCCAGTCCCTCGCGGGAGATGGGAAACGCAGTACTTAAGAGTCCGCACTCGCTTGGTTCAGTATATCGAACCTCTCACTCGTTATATCCCAGGAAACCCAATCCCGCCCGAACGGCAAACCCGCAAACAAATTCGCAATATACTTACGCGTCCTGCGTCTTCGTCCGGACTCCCGTGCACAGAATTTTTATGGGATTTTACCGGTTTCTCCTTTGCTCATTATTCTAGAATTTAGGTTCGTCGGTAAGGTTGGAGTAAGCTGTTGGTCGCGGGGCCGCGAAATGTCGCGGGGCGCCTCCCCGGAGGACCAAAGCCCACCGTTCCTTATCCGAGTCACGGCACCAGAAATTGTTATAAATTGAGACCACAACGGATCATAATCCAATTAAAATTTTATTAATTATAGCAAGTAGAATATGAGCAAAAACAGCGCTGGACGACAGGGGAGTCTGCGCTCCGCCCACTGCCGTCCTGAGCACTTCAAACAGTCCCTTTTTATACATCTTTACTCCCGTGTTCATGAGGTAGTGGAGGTACTCTGCGCATGCTTCAGTTGTTGTTAGGGGGTCGTTTTCTGCCTTCTGGTGGTCGTTGAGGCCGAAGTAAGAAGTCTTCCTCCTTTGTCCCATAGTTGACCCCTCACTCATATGTCCTTATATGGGGTAGTTTGTCCTGTTTCTGTCGGTTCCTGGACATCTGGTGGTTATCTTATCTTGCACAAGCGGTATCTTGTGGCTGTTTATATCTTTTGCTGTCTGACCTTTACATTGGGCCTAACATAAATCTTTATAAACAATACCCTAGTCCATAGTTTCTCACACTGTCTGACCTTTACATTGGGCTTAACATAAATCTTAATAAACAATACCCTAGTCCATAGTTTCTCACATTCCCCAAACAGTATCACATTTAGAGCAGAGGATAATCGTTCCTTTCTACCCCAAACTCTTGGCTGGGGACACGTTGCAGTGCTATCAAACTAGCAGACCGCAACAAGGCTTTAGCGTTGGCCATATTCTACTGCCGGTGCTGTAGCACCTTCCTCCAGAGGCCAGACCACACTGCTCCTCCTCCAGCTGACACCCTCTCCCACAAGCCACAGGGCTATTTAACCCCTTAGCGGGAACCAGCTACACCTGCACATCGCCCATGTCAATCAACCCACTGCCTCTGAGGCAAGGCCACAGCTGCGTGTTATCAATGCTAATCAACCCACCGCCTTCATTCCTCTACAGGGAGAAGCTCACCAAGCACATTTCCACCACCCACAACTGACTGCTAAAATGTCATTCGCACAGAGCAACGTGTGGAAAAAAAAAAAAAAAAAATTCCTCCAGGACACATCAAAGTAATTCCACTACTGTTCAGGCTCCCAAGGTACTTTCACCCGTTCAAGCCATCGCAAGGCCTGACGGCCCATTTCTCTCCTTGTACCACCACCACTCCAGAAAAGCAGAGGAAATGTGATGGAGACAGCACACTGGGTGAGCTACAGAGCCCCTGATACCATCTACTAAACACGAAGAGTGTGAGCATGGGAAGGACTAGAAAGGCACTCCACTTACCGTTTAGCTGCTTTCTTGCCAATGAGGTGTCGGTGGAATTGGTGCTCAGCCTTGATTATTGCGTAATCCGTCCCGTGGATCTAAAAAGAATTATATCTTTTATATCTATCTATATATGTATGGATGTACATTATTTTATATTATAATATATAGGGCCAGGTAGGACAGGCCACCGCTTCTGTCTCGTGCCCTAAGTAACTGCCTACTGCCAGTATTGGCACTGACTCGCCAGCGGTCAGCTACAAGCACTTCTGCTCTTCAGCAGAGCACAAGCATTCCTCTGCTTTGAGAAGAGAGCATTGTGCTCATGAAACATTGAAAAGACTGACTTCTATGCCTCTCCAGCTATAACCAAGAGAATCCTTCCTTCTCCGCACCAAAAAAATTAATGCTGACTTTTCAAGGATGCTATGGATGAGGTTCATAACCAAGGGGTGTCATCCACCTGGCCACACAATTTGTCTCCTGCAAGTTCGATTAAGCATGCCAAGACATCCTATGGATGTGACAAACACCTCATCACCTCTGCTCTGTTGCCCCTTCTTCCCCCAGTTTCTTACTGGAACTAGTAACTCCAGCTCACCAGTTCCTTGAGCATGGCTTCAATCGGTTCCTGAGCCACATGCACATCTTCTGTAGGTCCTTCCAAAGTGATGTTATCCTGTGGCGAGCAGCCTCACAGTTTGCCCTCTTGCCTGTGATAACAATTGTCTCCGAGTTGCTGTTCTTTGCTGGGAGATCAATTATGGTGTTGCTTTCTTTACGGATCTGCCACAAAGGGAAAAAAAAAAAAAATCATCTCAGAAGCGTCCCATGTCAGAAGAAAAACCCTCGCAGGCTATATTGGACATCACCAATGGGCAGGAGAGAGCATCCAGTGGGATTTTGCTGCAGGCAGTGATCATCACGAGCACTTGAGTTAGGAGCAATATCTCACCTTCTTGATGTTGGCACCTCCTTTCCCTACGATGTTCTTGTGGAACTGTTTGCAGATGGGGACAGAAATAGAAAAGCTGTTTTCAACCTAAGGGAGAAAGGAAGGGAGAACTGAAGATTACACTGTCGTGGCAAGGGAGGCCCGACTTCAGGAACTCTGATAAACGAGCTTTTGAAAAGAGGCTTAGACCCAAGGAAGTTCTCTATACGAGGGACTTGTAAGACTAAACAAAGGCAAGGACGTTCCCCTATAGCCTTCCCATAACAGGTACTACCCCCTGCCTCCATTCAGCCAAAACAGCGTCGACAGCTCCCTCCTCTTGAGGTGTTTTAGCTCTACCCAAGCCAGTAGAGCTCTGCTTTGCCCCAGGGTTATCCAGGCACGGAGGAGGGAAGTGCAGGCAGAAGACCTCCTTACCAGGTCTGCCACCGTCTTTTGCATGTACTCGGTGCACTTCTCCACCTCGTTTTTGGGACCTCGGAGTTGGACGATGTCACTCTTGTGTGCAGGGTCTGGGAAGTTGATGATAACCTGCAGGAGCGGTCATTTAGAGTTAGCTCAAGCAAAAGCAAGAACCCTTGTGTCAGACACATGCAAAGGTTGGGGGGATCCTACACATGCCCTTTTCCCATTCAGAAACGGGGAACCGTGTTAGCGGCCTCTGGCTAAAAGAACTATCTTCTCAGACACTTGCGCTACAGAGCCACTAAAGTTACGACTTCTGTGACGACAGGCCTACTACCCATGTAGGAAAGAACCCCTCTGGATTCCTCCTCTCCTACAAAGCCTTACCTCTGGGAATTGCTCCCGGATTTCCCAGACCCGCTCAGCCTTCTGCCCAGTGATGGTCCGGTGGAATTTCTGCTCAACGATTAGGTCCGCAGCGTGTTCATTTTCCTGACGGGAACAGAGGGCACACTGAGTGTTCAGCCGGAGAGCCATCTACTTTGACTTAGCGGTTTGCTGCCCGACGGTTTACTTGCCAGCACTGTCCCTCTTTTCTCCAGACCAAATTCACTCTGCGTTGACAGAGAAGGGCTACCCGAGGGAACAGGGGAAGACATTTGTGAAGAGGAACTTGCACTTGTCATGAGATCCAAGTGCTCCGTGGGCAAGGGGCACACACTCGCACCAGAAGGTTACAAGGGAACACGAGAGCCCAAACCCTGCAGTCTCCCAAACATCACGTCCTACCCACTCACCATACGGGAAGCGAGTTCCAGCAGCTCGCTCTTGGCCTGTGGGACCCCCTGTGGGTCTCCTTCCATTCTGATCGGGTTGCTCTTCTCGTTGTCCGGGGGAATGCGCACAGACACCTTGTACAGATCCTTCATCCTGTTCACTTCGAGGCAAGGACTGTGGTGACGCCGTCTGCTAGGCAAAGACCTGGAAGCGAGGCACCTGGATTATCACTGCTCAGAGGCTGATGAAGAAGTAAAGCCGCCTCTGGGAAGGGCTCGGTGGGGTAGGGTTGAGCCAGGGGAAATTGCCTCTTCCCCCTGGAGTTCAGCGAGAGCAGACCTGTGCCACACGAGAGCCTGTCCAAGTAAATACCGTGGCATCTACAGAGCCCATTGTTCCCTTGTCAGAGCCAGGCGTGTTTCTTCCCCAAACAGTATCACATTTAGAGCAGAGGATAATCGTTCCTTTCTACCCCAAACTCTTGGCTGGGGACACGTTGCAGTGCTATCAAACTAGCAGACCGCAACAAGGCTTTAGCGTTGGCCATATTCTACTGCCGGTGCTGTAGCACCTTCCTCCAGAGGCCAGACCACACTGCTCCTCCTCCAGCTGACACCCTCTCCCACAAGCCACAGGGCTATTTAACCCCTTAGCGGGAACCAGCTACACCTGCACATCGCCCATGTCAATCAACCCACTGCCTCTGAGGCAAGGCCACAGCTGCGTGTTATCAATGCTAATCAACCCACCGCCTTCATTCCTCTACAGGGAGAAGCTCACCAAGCACATTTCCACCACCCACAACTGGCTGCTAAACTGTCATTCGCACAGAGCAACGTGTGGGAAAAAAAAAAAATAAAAATTCCTCCAGGACACATCAAAGTAATTCCACTACTGTTCAGGCTCCCAAGGTACTTTCACCCGTTCAAGCCATCGCAAGGCCTGACGGCCCATTTCTCTCCTTGTACCACCACCACTCCAGAAAAGCAGAGGAAATGTGATGGAGACAGCACACTGGGTGAGCTACAGAGCCCCTGATACCATCTACTAAACACAAAGAGTGTGAGCATGGGAAGGACTAGAAAGGCACTCCACTTACCGTTTAGCTGCTTTCTTGCCAATGAGGTGTCGGTGGAATTGGTGGTCAGCCTTGATTATTGCGTAATCCGTCCCGTGGATCTAAAAAGAATTATATCTTTTATATCTATCTATATATGTATGGATGTACATTATTTTATATTATAATATATAGGGCCAGGTAGGACAGGCCACCGCTTCTGTCTCGTGCCCTAAGTAACTGCCTACTGCCACTATTGGCACTGACTCACCAGCGGTCAGCTACAAGCACTTCTGCTCTTCAGCAGAGCACAAGCATTCCTCTGCTTTGAGAAGAGAGCATTGTGCTCATGAAACATTGAAAAGACTCACTTCTATGCCTCTCCAGCTATAACAAAGAGAATCCTTCCTTCTCCGCACCAAAAAAATTAATGCTGACTTTTCAAGGATGCTATGGATGAGTTTCATAACCAAGGGGTGTCATCCACCTGGCCACACAATTTGTCTCCTGCAAGTACGATTAAGCATGCCAAGACATCCTATGGATGTGACAAACACCTCATCACCTCTGCTCTGTTGCCCCTTCTTCCCCCAGTTCCTGTTCTCCTTCATAATACCTAGTTGTTCTCTCATTATGAATCCTCCCTTCCCCTTATCAGTGTCAATGGAATCATCGTTCCATGGACAATGAGTCGTCCCGTTCCCCCGCTTGGTCCGAGAGTATTACCTCTGTTCAGTGGCTTGATCCAGGGTGATAGTGCTCGTTCTAGGCGCTGTAAAAAGCGAAATCTATATCCTATGTCCTGATTTTGGGTATCTAACATTAATGCAAAACAGTAATCCTCACACAGTTTTTATTTCATTCTGTAGCGTCGGTGTCGGTATCGACTGCCTGCGGTAAAGGTTCACGGGAAGGTCTTACATTCTTCGCTGGGATCCATCGAGGTCCTTTTTCTGTAGAGACACAAGCATAACCTTTTCCCCGTGTAACAAGAGGATATGGTCCCATAATTTTACCTGTTTCTGCATCTCGGACCGATACCGGGCCTTTAACCCGTGCCTCGACGGAGGTAGCTGCAGTGAAACGTCGACCTATCGGTGGGTCGTTATCTATTCAAGAACAATTCAAAAAATTAAAAACATACAACGCTTTCTGTAACCGTTCCTCGGGAATAGCCATGCCCATTCCCCCTTTTTGTTGTTGTCATAAACGTTTCAGAGACCGATGAGACCCTTCAATGAGAGATCGACCGGTGGGGGAATGAGCAATGCCGGTAATGTGAGTTCTATCCCATAGGGCAAAAGAGGTTTTTACAGTTGTTGAAACGTAAAGATAAAGACCGATAACGGTCCAGCTTAAGGGAATACCTAAAGCAGCAAAAGCACGCATTAAATGTCTACGAACAGCTCGTGCCTTTTCTCCTGTGTGACACGAGGCAACCAAGGCACCTGAAAATGTATCAATGGAAGAGTGGATATATTTAAGGCTACCAAATTCAGAATCATGCGTGACATCTGTTTGCCATAACGGTAGGCTTTGTAATCCTCTAGGATTAGCTCCTGCAGCAACTGATGGGAAAGAATGTTTTTGACAGTCGGGACAGACAGCAATAATACTTGATGCTTGTTGAGCAGCAAGGCCAAACTGTCGCTTAAGAGCTCCAGCGTTTCGATGGAAAAAAAGAGTGCCTTCGCTTAGCTTGTGCAATACGGTCTGGCAGTACTTGAACTGGTCACGGCAATAGGTCAGCTCGTCGATTGCCTTCTGCAAGAAAACCAGGTAGCGAGGTATGAGACCTAATATGCATAACAAAATAAGGCGCAGATCGAGAGTCCAAAAGGAAAATAAGTTCCTGTAACAGGGTAAAGGGTTGTGAATGCGAAACACTCCGCAGCACAGAAGCTTCAGCTCGTGGAACAATACCTGCAACATAAGCAGAATCAGTAACAAGGTGGAGTGGTACATTCCATTCTCGGAAAACACGAACAACTGCATTCAGTTCTCCTGTTTGAGGTGAACCGGAGACCGTCTCTATGTCCGAATCCCATTGCCTCCGTTGATCATCCCACCACAGAAGAACAGATTTATGCGATTGGCCCGATCCATCTGTAAACACAGTAAGCGCCGGTAAGGGTTGTTCGCTTCTTCTGGGTTTTAACATCAGACGAAAATCAACGTTAAACAGTTTGTGTGAAGGTGGATGGGAAGTTATTCGACCTGTATGTTCTCGCCCGGCACCTCCCCGGGACCTACAGCTTGACAAACTATTGCTGTACAATTCAACCACGAGAACCTCTAACACCTTTACCGCTCAAACCTAGCCTTCTCCTTAACATCTTATATATCCCATAAACACCACCTACCCAAAACCTCAGCACTAAAATCATATTAACCCAAACCCCCCATACACACACGCCCCTAAGACTATAGGCGCCCAAACAGCCAACGAAGCCAACGAAACCAACGAAACCACGTCCCCGTAGCTTACAATCCAAAGCGTGGCACTGAAGATGCCAAGATGGCGTCCAATATGAAAGCCGAGGACAAAAGACTTAGCCCTAACCTTACGGTTGGCTCCTGCTAGACCTAGACGTGCAAGTATCTGCGGCCCAGTGTAAATGCCCTAGGCCTCCTGCTAAGACCGAAGGAGCAGGCATCAGGCACACGCTACCAACTGTAGCCCAAGACGCCTTGCTCAGCCACACCCCCACGGGCACTCAGCAGTAATTAACAGTAAGCAAGAAGCGCAAGCTTGACTTAGTCACGGCAACCTTCAGGGTTGGTAAATCTCGTGCCAGCCGCCGCGGTCACACCAGAAACCCAAGCCAACAGTCACACGGCGTAGAGAGTGGACCAGAGCCTGTCAGAATAACTAGGAAACCGAAACACAGCTAAGCTGTCGTAAGCCCGAGATACCCCTAAGGCCAACCTAAAGATGATCCTAGTAAACCTGACTGCGGCGAATGAAGAGACGGGACGCAGCTTGATGCAAGCAAATGTCAATGCGTTGTGCAGAAGCACGAGGTTTTATACGCTTGCAGAAGCTGCGCGTTTTAAACCAATTGCTTCTTGAGGCTAAGCCTTGCATACTAGGCAATCCCTGATTGGTGGTTAACTACCGGCACTTAACAGCAAGGTGTTACCTTTCCTTGGCGCCATCCGTCTCCCACTCCCCTGTGCTCTGTAACCATGCCCCATCATGTTGTTAATTGTTGTCTAGACAAGCTCGAGCACACTCCCCTCAGCTGACCGATTGCCACGCGTGGTCCTAGTTTCCAGCCCGCTCCTGCACCTCCCCCTTCCTGTTGCACAAAAGAACCTTTGAAAGCGAACGAGGAAAAACAAGGCCTAAGCAACAGAACAAATAAAAAACCAACTAAGACATATTATCACTGTCAAAATAACCCACTGCCTTTGTTCCGTACAATTCTACAATTTCCCCTTTTTGTTTTTGAACAGCTAGTACCAGGTTTGCCATGTTCCGCAGGGCCCTTGCAAACATGACAGCAACCAAGGTAATAGCAAACAAACAACACTGCCAATCGAGTGAATGGATGCCAGAAAAGGCTGAAATTTTCTCAGATTTTGATAACATGTTGCTGCAGTGGGGCGCCTAAAATCCACGCAGCACATACCATCAAAATCCTCACAGCCACGTCCTTGAACCAACAACAAAAAGCAGCGGCAATTTTGACTCACATGCTTAACTGCCTACCAAACAAGGTGATTGAACTCTTTAATGCTTTCCCTGCTGTTACTCTGCATAAGAGAAGAAGCGCTGCGACACGTTCCCATCCTAGCCTCCTACTACATTAGCATCTACAGAAAGACAATGCTCGACATGCAAAGTGTAAACAACATCACCTTCTTTTGGATTAACGTTATACGTAGGCGGAAGGGCACACCAAACAAGAACCGTTTCCGTCAAAAAGTTCGAAACATAGCATGCCTTCTCTGAACATACCTCTGGGGTCATCCCCTTCATTCCCTCCTTTTGATGCAAAGAGAGACACTTTACCCTAACAGAGAAGCCCCTGTTTACATCTCTGAGCCAGGACACAAGCCGCAGCTGTGCGCGCCACCAGGCTCAGGGCAGAAACCACTCCTGTAGTTACCTAACTAGATATCTCGACAAGCGTGCAGACACCTATTAAACACTAAATAACCATGTTTATCGTTCCTGTTCTCCTTCATAATACCTAGTTGTTCTCTCATGATGAATCCTCCCTTCCCCTTATCAGTGTCAATGGAATCATCGTTCCATGGACAATGAGTCGTCCCGTTCCCCCGCTTGGTCCGAGAGTATTACCTCTGTTCAGTGGCTTGATCCAGGGTGATAGTGCTCGTTCTAGGCGCTGTAAAAAGCGAAATCTATATCCTATGTCCTGATTTTGGGTATCTAACATTAATGCAAAACAGTAATCCTCACACAGTTTTTATTTCATTCTGTAGCGTCGGTGTCGCTATCGGCTGCCTGCGGTAAAGGTTCACGGAAAGGTCTTACATTCTTCGCTGGGATCCATCGAGGTCCTTTTTCTGTAGAGACACAAGCATAACCTTTTCCCCGTGTAACAAGAGGATATGGTCCCATAATTTTACCTGTTTCTGCATCTCGGACCGATACCGGGCCTTTAACCCGTGCCTCGACGGAGGTAGCTGCAGTGAAACGTCGACCTATCGGTGGGTCGTTATCTATTCAAGAACAATTCAAAAAATTAAAAACATACAACGCTTTCTGTAACCGTTCCTCGGGAATAGCCATGCCCATTCCCCCTTTTTGTTGTTGTCATAAACGTTTCAGAGACCGATGAGACCCTTCAATGAGAGATCGACCGGTGGGGGAATGAGCAATGCCGGTAATGTGAGCTCTACCCCATAGGGCAAAAGAGGTTTTTACAGTTGTTGAAACGTAAAGATAAAGACCGACAACGGCCCAGCTTAAGGGAATACCTAAAGCAGCAAAAGCACGCATTAAATGTCTACGAACAGCTCGTGCCTTTTCTCCTGTGTGACACGAGGCAACCAAGGCACCTGGAAATGTATCAATGGAAGAGTGGATATATTTAAGGCTACCAAATTCAGAATCATGCGTGACATCTGTTTGCCATAACGGTAGGCTTTGTAATCCTCTAGGATTAACTCCTGCAGCAACTGATGGGAAAGAATGTTTTTGACAATCGGGACAGACAGCAATAATACTTGATGCTTGTTGAGCAGCAAGGCCAAACTGTCGCTTAAGAGCTCCAGCGTTTCGATGGAAAAAAAGAGTGCCTTCGCTTAGCTTGTGCAATACGGTCTGGCAGTACTTGAACTGGTCACGGCAATAGGTCAGCTCGTCGATTGCCTTCTGCAAGAAAACCAGGTAGCGAGGTATGAGACCTAATATGCATAACAAAATAAGGCGCAGATCGAGAGTCCAAAAGGAAAATAAGTTCCTGTAACAGGGTAAAGGGTTGTGAATGCGAAACACTCCGCAGCACAGAAGCTTCAGCTCGTGGAACAATACCTGCAACATAAGCAGAATCAGTAACAAGGTGGAGTGGTACATTCCATTCTCGGAAAACACGAACAACTGCATTCAGTTCTCCTGTTTGAGGTGAACCGGAGACCGTCTCTATGTCCGAATCCCATTGCCTCCGTTGATCATCCCACCACAGAAGAACAGATTTATGCGATTGGCCCGATCCATCTGTAAACACAGTAAGCGCCGGTAAGGGTTGTTCGCTTCTTCTGGGTTTTAACATCAGACGAAAATCAACGTTAAACAGTTTGTGTGAAGGTGGATGGGAAGTTATTCGACCTGTATGTTCTCGCCCGGCACCTCCCCGGGACCTACAGCTTGACAAACTATTGCTGTACAATTCAACCACGAGAACCTCTAACACCTTTACCGCTCAAACCTAGCCTTCTCCTTAACATCTTATATATCCCATAAACACCACCTACCCAAAACCTCAGCACTAAAATCATATTAACCCAAACCCCCCATACACACACGCCCCTAAGACTATAGGCGCCCAAACAGCCAACGAAGCCAACGAAACCAACGAAACCACGTCCCCGTAGCTTACAATCCAAAGCGTGGCACTGAAGATGCCAAGATGGCGTCCAATATGAAAGCCGAGGACAAAAGACTTAGCCCTAACCTTACGGTTGGCTCCTGCTAGACCTAGACGTGCAAGTATCTGCGGCCCAGTGTAAATGCCCTAGGCCTCCTGCTAAGACCGAAGGAGCAGGCATCAGGCACACGCTACCAACTGCAGCCCAAGACGCCTTGCTCAGCCACACCCCCACGGGCACTCAGCAGTAATTAACAGTAAGCAAGAAGCGCAAGCTTGACTTAGTCACGGCAACCTTCAGGGTTGGTAAATCTCGTGCCAGCCGCCGCGGTCACACCAGAAACCCAAGCCAACAGTCACACGGCGTAGAGAGTGGACCAGAGCCTGTCAGAATAACTAGGAAACCGAAACACAGCTAAGCTGTCGTAAGCCCGAGATACCCCTAAGGCCAACCTAAAGATGATCCTAGTAAACCTGACTGCGGCGAATGAAGAGACGGGACGCAGCTTGATGCAAGCAAATGTCAATGCGTTGTGCAGAAGCACGAGGTTTTATACGCTTGCAGAAGCTGCGCGTTTTAAACCAATTGCTTCTTGAGGCTAAGCCTTGCATACTAGGCAATCCCTGATTGGTGGTTAACTACCGGCACTTAACAGCAAGGTGTTACCTTTCCTTGGCGCCATCCGTCTCCCACTCCCCTGTGCTCTGTAACCATGCCCCATCATGTTGTTAATTGTTGTCTAGACAAGCTCGAGCACACTCCCCTCAGCTGACCGATTGCCACGCGTGGTCCTAGTTTCCAGCCCGCTCCTGCACCTCCCCCCCTTCCTGTTGCACAAAAGAACCTTTGAAAGCGAACGAGGAAAAACAAGGCCTAAGCAACAGAACAAATAAAAAACCAACTAAGACATATTATCACTGTCAAAATAACCCACTGCCTTTGTTCCGTACAATTCTACAATTTCCCCTTTTTGTTTTTGAACAGCTAGTACCAGGTTTGCCATGTTCCGCAGGGCCCTTGCAAACATGACAGCAACCAAGGTAATAGCAAACAAACAACACTGCCAATCGAGTGAATGGATGCCAGAAAAGGCTGAAATTTTCTCAGATTTTGATAACATGTTGCTGCAGTGGGGCGCCTAAAATCCACGCAGCACATACCATCAAAATCCTCACAGCCACGTCCTTGAACCAACAACAAAAAGCAGCGGCAATTTTGACTCACATGCTTAACTGCCTACCAAACAAGGTGATTGAACTCTTTAATGCTTTCCCTGCTGTTACTCTGCATAAGAGAAGAAGCGCTGCGACACGTTCCCATCCTAGCCTCCTACTACATTAGCATCTACAGAAAGACAATGCTCGACATGCAAAGTGTAAACAACATCACCTTCTTTTGGATTAACGTTATACGTAGGCGGAAGGGCACACCAAACAAGAACCGTTTCCGTCAAAAAGTTCGAAACATAGCATGCCTTCTCTGAACATACCTCTGGGGTCATCCCCTTCATTCCCTCCTTTTGATGCAAAGAGAGACACTTTACCCTAACAGAGAAGCCCCTGTTTACATCTCTGAGCCAGGACACAAGCCGCAGCTGTGCGCGCCACCAGGCTCAGGGCAGAAACCACTCCTGTAGTTACCTAACTATATATCTCGACAAGCGTGCAGACACCTATTAAACACTAAATAACCATGTTTATCGTTCCTGTTCTCCTTCGTAATACCTAGTTGTTCTCTCATGATGAATCCTCCCTTCCCCTTATCAGTGTCAATGGAATCATCGTTCCATGGACAATGAGTCGTCCCGTTCCCCCGCTTGGTCCGAGAGTATTACCTCTGTTCAGTGGCTTGATCCAGGGTGATAGTGCTCGTTCTAGGCGCTGTAAAAAGCGAAATCTATATCCTATGTCCTGATTTTGGGTATCTAACATTAATGCAAAACAGTAATCCTCACACAGTTTTTATTTCATTCTGTAGCGTCGGTGTCGGTATCGGCTGCCTGCGGTAAAGGTTCACGGAAAGGTCTTACATTCTTCGCTGGGATCCATCTAGGTCCTTTTTCTGTAGAGACACAAGCATAACCTTTTCCCCGTGTAACAAGAGGATATGGTCCCATAATTTTACCTGTTTCTGCATCTCGGACCGATACCGGGCCTTTAACCCGTGCCTCAACGGAGGTAGCTGCAGTGAAACGTCGACCTATCGGTGGGTCGTTATCTATTCAAGAACAATTCAAAAAATTAAAAACATACAACGCTTTCTGTAACCGTTCCTCGGGAATAGCCATGCCCATTCCCCCTTTTTGTTGTTGTCATAAACGTTTCAGAGACCGATGAGACCCTTCAATGAGAGATCGACCGGTGGGGGAATGAGCAATGCCGGTAATGTGAGTTCTACCCCATAGGGCAAAAGAGGTTTTTACAGTTGTTGAAACGTAAAGATAAAGACCGACAACGGTCCAGCTTAAGGGAATACCTAAAGCAGCAAAAGCACGCATTAAATGTCTACGAACAGCTCGTGCCTTTTCTCCTGTGTGACACGAGGCAACCAAGGCACCTGAAAATGTATCAATGGAAGAGTGGATATATTTAAGGCTACCAAATTCAGAATCATGCGTGACATCTGTTTGCCATAACGGTAGGCTTTGTAATCCTCTAGGATTAACTCCTGCAGCAACTGATGGGAAAGAATGTTTTTGACAGTCGGGACAGACAGCAATAATACTTGATGCTTGTTGAGCAGCAAGGCCAAACTGTCGCTTAAGAGCTCCAGCGTTTCGATGGAAAAAAAGAGTGCCTTCGCTTAGCTTGTGCAATACGGTCTGGCAGTACTTGAACTGGTCACGGCAATAGGTCAGCTCGTCGATTGCCTTCTGCAAGAAAACCAGGTAGCGAGGTATGAGACCTAATATGCATAACAAAATAAGGCGCAGATCGAGAGTCCAAAAGGAAAATAAGTTCCTGTAACAGGGTAAAGGGTTGTGAATGCGAAACACTCCGCAGCACAGAAGCTTCAGCTCGTGGAACAATACCTGCAACATAAGCAGAATCAGTAACAAGGTGGAGTGGTACATTCCATTCTCGGAAAACACGAACAACTGCATTCAGTTCTCCTGTTTGAGGTGAACCGGAGACCGTCTCTATGTCCGAATCCCATTGTCTCCGTTGAAAACCTTAGGAAGACAGGAATTGAACCTGCACAGAAGAGATCAAAGCGCTCCATACTCCCCTTATATTACTTCCCAGTAGGGTCAGCTAAACAAAAGCTATCGGGCCCATACCCCGAAAATGATGGTTTAACCTCTTCCTCTACTAAATGAGCCCCGTCACAAAACTAACGTTCTCCTTAAGCCTTCTACTAGGAACAACCATCACAATTTCAAGCAACCACTGACTGCTAGCCTGGCCTGGACTAGAACTCAACACCCTTGCCATTATCCCCTTCCTTTCAAAATCACACCACCCTCGAGCTATGGAAGCTGCAATCAAATACTTTCTCGTCCAAGCAACCGCCTCCGCATTAATCCTCTTCTCAAGCACAATCAACGCACAGTTCACCGGACAATGAGACATTCCGCGACTAAGCCACCCAACAGCCTCCCTACTACTAACTACAGCAGTCGCAATAAAACTAGGCCTAGTACCCTTTCACTTCTGATGTCCAGAGGTCATACAAGGCTCACCTATAACCACTGCCCTACTCGTCTCTACATGAATAAAACTCCCCCCACTCACTCTTCTTTTCTTAACTGCCCCCTCACTGAACCCACTCCTACTGACAACCGTGGCCATTGCATCCGCAGCCATCGGAGGGCGAACAGGACTTAACCAAACACAAATCCGAAAAGTCCTAGCTTTCTCATCGATCGCCCACCTAGGCTGAATAACCATCATCCTCATATACAACCCCAAGCTAACATTAATAACCTTCTACCCATACTCCTTAAGAACCGCCTCCATTTTCTTAGCCCTCAACACAACCAACTCCTCAAAACTATCCACAATAATAACCTCCTGAACAAAAATACCATCACTAAACGCATCCTTGACGCTAGCACTACTATCCCTAGCCGGCCTGCCCCCACTCCCTGGCTTTTTACCAAAATGACTCATTATCCAGGAACTAACTAAGCAAGAGATATCAACCGCAGCCATAATTATTTCAATACTCTCCCTACAAGGTTTATTTTTCTACCTACGCCTTGCATATTGCTCCACACTCCCACCAAACACTACAAGCTTCATAAAACAATGATACAATAACAAATCCACAGGCACACCAATTGCTACCTTAATTTCTCTGTCAGTCCTCCTTCTCCCCCCTTCTCCCGCAATCCTGACCGTTACCTAAGAAACTTAGGATCCCCTGCCTACCAAACCGAAGGCCTTCAAAGCCTTAACTAAGAGTTAAATCCTCTTAGTTTCTGCCCACACCACTAAGGCCCGCAGGACACTAAACCTGCACCATCTAAATGCAACTCAGATACTCTAATTCAGCTAGGGCCTCCACGATAAGCCTAGACAGACGGGCCTCGATCCCATAAACTTCTAATTAACAGCTAGACGCTCAAACCAACGAGCTTCTGTCTACCAGACTCCGGCACACTCTCAGCGTACATCAATGAGTTTGCAACTCAACATGAACTTCACCACAGAGTCGATAAGAAGAGGAATTCAACCTCTGTAAAAAGGACTACAGCCTAACACCTAAACACTCAGCCACCTGACCCGTGACCTTCATCAACCGATGACTAGTTTCAACAAACCACAATGACATCGGCACCCTATACCTACTCTTCGGAGCATGGGCAGGCATAGCCGAGTACCGCCCTCAGCCTCCTTATTCGAGCAGAACTTGGCCAACCAGGAACTCTCCTAGGAGACGACCAAATCTACAATGTCATCATCACCGCCCATGCCTTCGTAAGAATCTTCTTCACAGTTATAGCCATTATAATCGAAGGGTTTGGAAACTGACTAGTCCCCCTTATAACTGGAGCCCCAGACATAGCATTCCCCCGCATAAACAACATCGGTTTCTGAACTACTTCCTCCGTCCTTCCTACTGCTCCTAGCGTCCTCCACAGTAGAAGCTGGAGTCGGAACAGGATGAACCATATACCCGCCCCTAGCAGGCAACCTAGCCCATGCTGGCGCCTCAGTAGACCTAGCCATCTTCTCCCTACACCTCGCAGGTGTGTCTTCCATCTTAGGGGCCATCAACTTTAACACAACAGCCATTAACATAACCCCCCCTGCCTTATCGCAATATCCAACTCCCCTATTCGTATGATCCGTACTCCTAGTGCCCTCACTTCCAGTCCTGGCCGCCGGCATCACCATACTACTGACCGACCGAAACCTAAACACTTTTCATTGACCCCGCTGGAGGGGGAGACCCCATTCTCTACCAGCACCTGTTCTGATTCTTTGGCCACCAGGAAGTTTACATCTTAATCCTTCACGGCTTTGGAATCATCTCACATGTTGTAACGTATTACGCAGGCAAAAAAGAACCATTCGGCTACATAGGAATAGTCTGAGCTATACTATCGATTGGATTCCTGGGCTTTGTCATATGAGCCCACCACATATTCACTGTCGGAATAGACGTAGACAGCCGATCATACTTCATCTCCGCCACTATAATCATCGCCATCCCAACCGGCATTCAGGTATTCAGCTGACTAGCCACACCACACGGAGGCACCATCAAATGAGATCCACCGATACTGTGAGCCTTGGGCTTCATCTTCCTCTTCACACTTGCCAATAAGGTGTCGGTGGAATTGGTGCTCAGCCTTGATTATTGCGTAATCCGTCCCGTGGATCTAAAAAGAATTTTATATATATATAATATTGTACGCACATACATACATATATATATTATATAGGGCCAGGTAGGACAGGCCACCGCTTCTGTCTCGTGCCCTAAGTAACTGCCTACTGCCACTATTGGCACTGACTCACCAGCGGTCAGCTACAAGCACTTCTGCTCTTCAGCAGAGCACAAGCATTCCTCTGCTTTGAGAAGAGAGCATTGTGCTCATGAAACATTGAAAAGACTGACTTCTATGCCTCTCCAGCTATAACCAAGAGAATCCTTCCTTCTCCGCACCAAAAAAATTAATGCTGACTTTTCAAGGATGCTATGGATGAGGTTCATAACCAAGGGGTGTCATCCACCTGGCCACACAATTTGTCTCCTGCAAGTTCGATTAAGCATGCCAAGACATCCTATGGATGTGACAAACACCTCATCACCTCTGCTCTGTTGCCCCTTCTTCCCCCAGTTTCTTACTGGAACTAGTAACTCCAGCTCACCAGTTCCTTGAGCATGGCTTCAATCGGTTCCTGAGCCACATGCACATCTTCTGTAGGTCCTTCCAAAGTGATGTTATCCTGTGGCGAGCAGCCTCACAGTTTGCCCTCTTGCCTGTGATAACAATTGTCTCCGAGTTGCTGTTCTTTGCTGGGAGATCAATTATGGTGTTGCTTTCTTTACGGATCTGCCACAAAGGGAAAAAAAAAAAAAATCATCTCAGAAGCGTCCCATGTCAGAAGAAAAACCCTCGCAGGCTATATTGGACATCACCAATGGGCAGGAGAGAGCATCCAGTGGGATTTTGCTGCAGGCAGTGATCATCACGAGCACTTGAGTTAGGAGCAATATCTCACCTTCTTGATGTTGGCACCTCCTTTCCCTACGATGTTCTTGTGGAACTGTTTGCAGATGGGGACAGAAATAGAAAAGCTGTTTTCAACCTAAGGGAGAAAGGAAGGGAGAACTGAAGATTACACTGTCGTGGCAAGGGAGGCCCGACTTCAGGAACTCTGATAAACGAGCTTTTGAAAAGAGGCTTAGACCCAAGGAAGTTCTCTATACGAGGGACTTGTAAGACTAAACAAAGGCAAGGACGTTCCCCTATAGCCTTCCCATAACAGGTACTACCCCCTGCCTCCATTCAGCCAAAACAGCGTCGACAGCTCCCTCCTCTTGAGGTGTTTTAGCTCTACCCAAGCCAGTAGAGCTCTGCTTTGCCCCAGGGTTATCCAGGCACGGAGGAGGGAAGTGCAGGCAGAAGACCTCCTTACCAGGTCTGCCACCGTCTTTTGCATGTACTCGGTGCACTTCTCCACCTCGTTTTTGGGACCTCGGAGTTGGACGATGTCACTCTTGTGTGCAGGGTCTGGGAAGTTGATGATAACCTGCAGGAGCGGTCATTTAGAGTTAGCTCAAGCAAAAGCAAGAACCCTTGTGTCAGACACATGCAAAGGTTGGGGGGATCCTACACATGCCCTTTTCCCATTCAGAAACGGGGAACCGTGTTAGCGGCCTCTGGCTAAAAGAACTATCTTCTCAGACACTTGCGCTACAGAGCCACTAAAGTTACGACTTCTGTGACGACAGGCCTACTACCCATGTAGGAAAGAACCCCTCTGGATTCCTCCTCTCCTACAAAGCCTTACCTCTGGGAATTGCTCCCGGATTTCCCAGACCCGCTCAGCCTTCTGCCCAGTGATGGTCCGGTGGAATTTCTGCTCAACGATTAGGTCCGCAGCGTGTTCATTTTCCTGACGGGAACAGAGGGCACACTGAGTGTTCAGCCGGAGAGCCATCTACTTTGACTTAGCGGTTTGCTGCCCGACGGTTTACTTGCCAGCACTGTCCCTCTTTTCTCCAGACCAAATTCACTCTGCGTTGACAGAGAAGGGCTACCCGAGGGAACAGGGGAAGACATTTGTGAAGAGGAACTTGCACTTGTCATGAGATCCAAGTGCTCCGTGGGCAAGGGGCACACACTCGCACCAGAAGGTTACAAGGGAACACGAGAGCCCAAACCCTGCAGTCTCCCAAACATCACGTCCTACCCACTCACCATACGGGAAGCGAGTTCCAGCAGCTCGCTCTTGGCCTGTGGGACCCCCTGTGGGTCTCCTTCCATTCTGATCGGGTTGCTCTTCTCGTTGTCCGGGGGAATGCGCACAGACACCTTGTACAGATCCTTCATCCTGTTCACTTCGAGGCAAGGACTGTGGTGACGCCGTCTGCTAGGCAAAGACCTGGAAGCGAGGCACCTGGATTATCACTGCTCAGAGGCTGATGAAGAAGTAAAGCCGCCTCTGGGAAGGGCTCGGTGGGGTAGGGTTGAGCCAGGGGAAATTGCCTCTTCCCCCTGGAGTTCAGCGAGAGCAGACCTGTGCCACACGAGAGCCTGTCCAAGTAAATACCGTGGCATCTACAGAGCCCATTGTTCCCTTGTCAGAGCCAGGCGTGTTTCTTCCCCAAACAGTATCACATTTAGAGCAGAGGATAATCGTTCCTTTCTACCCCAAACTCTTGGCTGGGGACACGTTGCAGTGCTATCAAACTAGCAGACCGCAACAAGGCTTTAGCGTTGGCCATATTCTACTGCCGGTGCTGTAGCACCTTCCTCCAGAGGCCAGACCACACTGCTCCTCCTCCAGCTGACACCCTCTCCCACAAGCCACAGGGCTATTTAACCCCTTAGCGGGAACCAGCTACACCTGCACATCGCCCATGTCAATCAACCCACTGCCTCTGAGGCAAGGCCACAGCTGCGTGTTATCAATGCTAATCAACCCACCGCCTTCATTCCTCTACAGGGAGAAGCTCACCAAGCACATTTCCACCACCCACAACTGGCTGCTAAACTGTCATTCGCACAGAGCAACGTGTGGAAAAAAAAAAAAAAAAAAAATTCCTCCAGGACACATCAAAGTAATTCCACTACTGTTCAGGCTCCCAAGGTACTTTCACCCGTTCAAGCCATCGCAAGGCCTGACGGCCCATTTCTCTCCTTGTACCACCACCACTCCAGAAAAGCAGAGGAAATGTGATGGAGACAGCACACTGGGTGAGCTACAGAGCCCCTGATACCATCTACTAAACACGAAGAGTGTGAGCATGGGAAGGACTAGAAAGGCACTCCACTTACCGTTTAGCTGCTTTCTTGCCAATGAGGAGTCGGTGGAATTGGTGGTCAGCCTTGATTATTGCGTAATCCATCCCGTGGATCTAAAAAGAATTATATCTTTTATATCTATCTATATATGTATGGATGTACATTATTTTATATTATAATATATAGGGCCAGGTAGGACAGGCCACCGCTTCTGTCTCGTGCCCTAAGTAACTGCCTACTGCCAGTATTGGCACTGACTCACCAGCGGTCAGCTACAAGCACTTCTGCTCTTCAGCAGAGCACAAGCATTCCTCTGCTTTGAGAAGAGAGCATTGTGCTCATGAAACATTGAAAAGACTGACTTCTACGCCTCTCCAGCTATAACCAAGAGAATCCTTCCTTCTCCGCACCAAAAAAAATAATGCTGACTTTTCAAGGATGCTATGGATGAGTTTCATAACCAAGGGGTGTCATCCACCTGGCCACACAATTTGTCTCCTGCAAGTACGATTAAGCATGCCAAGACATCCTATGGATGTGACAAACACCTCATCACCTCTGCTCTGTTGCCCCTTCTTCCCCCAGTTTCTTACTGGAACTAGTAACTCCAGCTCACCAGTTCCTTGAGCATGGCTTCAATCGGTTCCTGAGCCACATGCACATCTTCTGTAGGTCCTTCCAAAGTGATGTTATCCTGTGGCGAGCAGCCTCACAGTTTGCCCTCTTGCCTGTGATAACAATTGTCTCCGAGTTGCTGTTCTTTGCTGGGAGATCAATTTTGGTGTTGCTTTCTTTACGGATCTGCCACAAAGGGAAAAAAAAAAAAATCATCTCAGAAGCGTCCCATGTCAGAAGAAAAACCCTCGCAGGCTATATTGGACATCACCAATGGGCAGGAGAGAGCATCCAGTGGGATTTTGCTGCAGGCAGTGATCATCACGAGCACTTGAGTTAGGAGCAATATCTCACCTTCTTGATGTTGGCACCTCCTTTCCCTACGATGTTCTTGTGGAACTGTTTGCAGATGGGGACAGAAATAGAAAAGCTGTTTTCAACCTAAGGGAGAAAGGAAGGGAGAACTGAAGATTACACTGTCGTGGCAAGGGAGGCCCGACTTCAGGAACTCTGATAAACGAGCTTTTGAAAAGAGGCTTAGACCCAAGGAAGTTCTCTATACGAGGGACTTGTAAGACTAAACAAAGGCAAGGACGTTCCCCTATAGCCTTCCCATAACAGGTACTACCCCCTGCCTCCATTCAGCCAAAACAGCGTCGACAGCTCCCTCCTCTTGAGGTGTTTTAGCTCTACCCAAGCCAGTAGAGCTCTGCTTTGCCCCAGGGTTATCCAGGCACGGAGGAGGGAAGTGCAGGCAGAAGACCTCCTTACCAGGTCTGCCACCGTCTTTTGCATGTACTCGGTGCACTTCTCCACCTCGTTTTTGGGACCTCGGAGTTGGACGATGTCACTCTTGTGTGCAGGGTCTGGGAAGTTGATGATAACCTGCAGGAGCGGTCATTTAGAGTTAGCTCAAGCAAAAGCAAGAACCCTTGTGTCAGACACATGCAAAGGTTGGGGGGATCCTACACATGCCCTTTTCCCATTCAGAAACGGGGAACCGTGTTAGCGGCCTCTGGCTAAAAGAACTATCTTCTCAGACACTTGCGCTACAGAGCCACTAAAGTTACGACTTCTGTGACGACAGGCCTACTACCCATGTAGGAAAGAACCCCTCTGGATTCCTCCTCTCCTACAAAGCCTTACCTCTGGGAATTGCTCCCGGATTTCCCAGACCCGCTCAGCCTTCTGCCCAGTGATGGTCCGGTGGAATTTCTGCTCAACGATTAGGTCCGCAGCGTGTTCATTTTCCTGACGGGAACAGAGGGCACACTGAGTGTTCAGCCGGAGAGCCATCTACTTTGACTTAGCGGTTTGCTGCCCGACGGTTTACTTGCCAGCACTGTCCCTCTTTTCTCCAGACCAAATTCACTCTGCGTTGACAGAGAAGGGCTACCCGAGGGAACAGGGGAAGACATTTGTGAAGAGGAACTTGCACTTGTCATGAGATCCAAGTGCTCCGTGGGCAAGGGGCACACACTCGCACCAGAAGGTTACAAGGGAACACGAGAGCCCAAACCCTGCAGTCTCCCAAACATCACGTCCTACCCACTCACCATACGGGAAGCGAGTTCCAGCAGCTCGCTCTTGGCCTGTGGGACCCCCTGTGGGTCTCCTTCCATTCTGATCGGGTTGCTCTTCTCGTTGTCCGGGGGAATGCGCACAGACACTTTGTACAGATCCTTCATCCTGTTCACTTCGAGGCAAGGACTGTGGTGACGCCGTCTGCTAGGCAAAGACCTGGAAGCAAGGCACCTGGATTATCACTGCTCAGAGGCTGATGAAGAAGTAAAGCCGCCTCTGGGAAGGGCTCGGTGGGGTAGGGTTGAGCCAGGGGAAATTGCCTCTTCCCCCTGGAGTTCAGCGAGAGCAGACCTGTGCCACACGAGAGCCTGTCCAAGTAAATACCGTGGCATCTACAGAGCCCATTGTTCCCTTGTCAGAGCCAGGCGTGTTTCTTCCCCAAACAGTATCACATTTAGAGCAGAGGATAATCGTTCCTTTCTACCCCAAACTCTTGGCTGGGGACACGTTGCAGTGCTATCAAACTAGCAGACCGCAACAAGGCTTTAGCGTTGGCCATATTCTACTGCCGGTGCTGTAGCACCTTCCTCCAGAGGCCAGACCACACTGCTCCTCCTCCAGCTGACACCCTCTCCCACAAGCCACAGGGCTATTTAACCCCTTAGCGGGAACCAGCTACACCTGCACATCGCCCATGTCAATCAACCCACTGCCTCTGAGGCAAGGCCACAGCTGCGTGTTATCAATGCTAATCAACCCACCGCCTTCATTCCTCTACAGGGAGAAGCTCACCAAGCACATTTCCACCACCCACAACTGGCTGCTAAACTGTCATTCGCACAGAGCAACGTGTGGAAAAAAAAAAAAAAAAAAAATTCCTCCAGGACACATCAAAGTAATTCCACTACTGTTCAGGCTCCCAAGGTACTTTCACCCGTTCAAGCCATCGCAAGGCCTGACGGCCCATTTCTCTCCTTGTACCACCACCACTCCAGAAAAGCAGAGGAAATGTGATGGAGACAGCACACTGGGTGAGCTACAGAGCCCCTGATACCATCTACTAAACACGAAGAGTGTGAGCATGGGAAGGACTAGAAAGGCACTCCACTTACCGTTTAGCTGCTTTCTTGCCAATGAGGAGTCGGTGGAATTGGTGGTCAGCCTTGATTATTGCGTAATCCGTCCCGTGGATCTAAAAAGAATTATATCTTTTATATCTATCTATATATGTATGGATGTACATTATTTTATATTATAATATATAGGGCCAGGTAGGACAGGCCACCGCTTCTGTCTCGTGCCCTAAGTAACTGCCTACTGCCACTATTGGCACTGACTCACCAGCGGTCAGCTACAAGCACTTCTGCTCTTCAGCAGAGCACAAGCATTCCTCTGCTTTGAGAAGAGAGCATTGTGCTCATGAAACATTGAAAAGACTGACTTCTACGCCTCTCCAGCTATAACCAAGAGAATCCTTCCTTCTCCGCACCAAAAAAAATAATGCTGACTTTTCAAGGATGCTATGGATGAGGTTCATAACCAAGGGGTGTCATCCACCTGGCCACACAATTTGTCTCCTGCAAGTACGATTAAGCATGCCAAGACATCCTATGGATGTGACAAACACCTCATCACCTCTGCTCTGTTGCCCCTTCTTCCCCCAGTTTCTTACTGGAACTAGTAACTCCAGCTCACCAGTTCCTTGAGCATGGCTTCAATCGGTTCCTGAGCCACATGCACATCTTCTGTAGGTCCTTCCAAAGTGATGTTATCCTGTGGCGAGCAGCCTCACAGTTTGCCCTCTTGCCTGTGATAACAATTGTCTCCGAGTTGCTGTTCTTTGCTGGGAGATCAATTATGGTGTTGCTTTCTTTACGGATCTGCCATAAAGAAAAAAAAAAAAAAATCATCTCAGAAGCGTCCCATGTCAGAAGAAAAACCCTCGCAGGCTATATTGGACATCACCAATGGGCAGGAGAGAGCATCCAGTGGGATTTTGCTGCAGGCAGTGATCATCACGAGCACTTGAGTTAGGAGCAATATCTCACCTTCTTGATGTTGGCACCTCCTTTCCCTACGATGTTCTTGTGGAACTGTTTGCAGATGGGGACAGAAATAGAAAAGCTGTTTTCAACCTAAGGGAGAAAGGAAGGGAGAACTGAAGATTACACTGTCGTGGCAAGGGAGGCCCGACTTCAGGAACTCTGATAAACGAGCTTTTGAAAAGAGGCTTAGACCCAAGGAAGTTCTCTATACGAGGGACTTGTAAGACTAAACAAAGGCAAGGACGTTCCCCTATAGCCTTCCCATAACAGGTACTACCCCCTGCCTCCATTCAGCCAAAACAGCGTCGACAGCTCCCTCCTCTTGAGGTGTTTTAGCTCTACCCAAGCCAGTAGAGCTCTGCTTTGCCCCAGGGTTATCCAGGCACGGAGGAGGGAAGTGCAGGCAGAAGACCTCCTTACCAGGTCTGCCACCGTCTTTTGCATGTACTCGGTGCACTTCTCCACCTCGTTTTTGGGACCTCGGAGTTGGACGATGTCACTCTTGTGTGCAGGGTCTGGGAAGTTGATGATAACCTGCAGGAGCGGTCATTTAGAGTTAGCTCAAGCAAAAGCAAGAACCCTTGTGTCAGACACATGCAAAGGTTGGGGGGATCCTACACATGCCCTTTTCCCATTCAGAAACGGGGAACCGTGTTAGCGGCCTCTGGCTAAAAGAACTATCTTCTCAGACACTTGCGCTACAGAGCCACTAAAGTTACGACTTCTGTGACGACAGGCCTACTACCCATGTAGGAAAGAACCCCTCTGGATTCCTCCTCTCCTACAAAGCCTTACCTCTGGGAATTGCTCCCGGATTTCCCAGACCCGCTCAGCCTTCTGCCCAGTGATGGTCCGGTGGAATTTCTGCTCAACGATTAGGTCCGCAGCGTGTTCATTTTCCTGACGGGAACAGAGGGCACACTGAGTGTTCAGCCGGAGAGCCATCTACTTTGACTTAGCGGTTTGCTGCCCGACGGTTTACTTGCCAGCACTGTCCCTCTTTTCTCCAGACCAAATTCACTCTGCGTTGACAGAGAAGGGCTACCCGAGGGAACAGGGGAAGACATTTGTGAAGAGGAACTTGCACTTGTCATGAGATCCAAGTGCTCCGTGGGCAAGGGGCACACACTCGCACCAGAAGGTTACAAGGGAACACGAGAGCCCAAACCCTGCAGTCTCCCAAACATCACGTCCTACCCACTCACCATACGGGAAGCGAGTTCCAGCAGCTCGCTCTTGGCCTGTGGGACCCCCTGTGGGTCTCCTTCCATTCTGATCGGGTTGCTCTTCTCGTTGTCCGGGGGAATGCGCACAGACACTTTGTACAGATCCTTCATCCTGTTCACTTCGAGGCAAGGACTGTGGTGACGCCGTCTGCTAGGCAAAGACCTGGAAGCAAGGCACCTGGATTATCACTGCTCAGAGGCTGATGAAGAAGTAAAGCCGCCTCTGGGAAGGGCTCGGTGGGGTAGGGTTGAGCCAGGGGAAATTGCCTCTTCCCCCTGGAGTTCAGCGAGAGCAGACCTGTGCCACACGAGAGCCTGTCCAAGTAAATACCGTGGCATCTACAGAGCCCATTGTTCCCTTGTCAGAGCCAGGCGTGTTTCTTCCCCAAACAGTATCACATTTAGAGCAGAGGATAATCGTTCCTTTCTACCCCAAACTCTTGGCTGGGGACACGTTGCAGTGCTATCAAACTAGCAGACCGCAACAAGGCTTTAGCGTTGGCCATATTCTACTGCCGGTGCTGTAGCACCTTCCTCCAGAGGCCAGACCACACTGCTCCTCCTCCAGCTGACACCCTCTCCCACAAGCCACAGGGCTATTTAACCCCTTAGCGGGAACCAGCTACACCTGCACATCGCCCATGTCAATCAACCCACTGCCTCTGAGGCAAGGCCACAGCTGCGTGTTATCAATGCTAATCAACCCACCGCCTTCATTCCTCTACAGGGAGAAGCTCACCAAGCACATTTCCACCACCCACAACTGGCTGCTAAACTGTCATTCGCACAGAGCAACGTGTGGAAAAAAAAAAAAAAAAAAATTCCTCCAGGACACATCAAAGTAATTCCACTACTGTTCAGGCTCCCAAGGTACTTTCACCCGTTCAAGCCATCGCAAGGCCTGACGGCCCATTTCTCTCCTTGTACCACCACCACTCCAGAAAAGCAGAGGAAATGTGATGGAGACAGCACACTGGGTGAGCTACAGAGCCCCTGATACCATCTACTAAACACGAAGAGTGTGAGCATGGGAAGGACTAGAAAGGCACTCCACTTACCGTTTAGCTGCTTTCTTGCCAATGAGGAGTCGGTGGAATTGGTGGTCAGCCTTGATTATTGCGTAATCCGTCCCGTGGATCTAAAAAGAATTATATCTTTTATATCTATCTATATATGTATGGATGTACATTATTTTATATTATAATATATAGGGCCAGGTAGGACAGGCCACCGCTTCTGTCTCGTGCCCTAAGTAACTGCCTACTGCCACTATTGGCACTGACTCACCAGCGGTCAGCTACAAGCACTTCTGCTCTTCAGCAGAGCACAAGCATTCCTCTGCTTTGAGAAGAGAGCATTGTGCTCATGAAACATTGAAAAGACTGACTTCTACGCCTCTCCAGCTATAACCAAGAGAATCCTTCCTTCTCCGCACCAAAAAAAATAATGCTGACTTTTCAAGGATGCTATGGATGAGGTTCATAACCAAGGGGTGTCATCCACCTGGCCACACAATTTGTCTCCTGCAAGTACGATTAAGCATGCCAAGACATCCTATGGATGTGACAAACACCTCATCACCTCTGCTCTGTTGCCCCTTCTTCCCCCAGTTTCTTACTGGAACTAGTAACTCCAGCTCACCAGTTCCTTGAGCATGGCTTCAATCGGTTCCTGAGCCACATGCACATCTTCTGTAGGTCCTTCCAAAGTGATGTTATCCTGTGGCGAGCAGCCTCACAGTTTGCCCTCTTGCCTGTGATAACAATTGTCTCCGAGTTGCTGTTCTTTGCTGGGAGATCAATTATGGTGTTGCTTTCTTTACGGATCTGCCATAAAGAAAAAAAAAAAAAAATCATCTCAGAAGCGTCCCATGTCAGAAGAAAAACCCTCGCAGGCTATATTGGACATCACCAATGGGCAGGAGAGAGCATCCAGTGGGATTTTGCTGCAGGCAGTGATCATCACGAGCACTTGAGTTAGGAGCAATATCTCACCTTCTTGATGTTGGCACCTCCTTTCCCTACGATGTTCTTGTGGAACTGTTTGCAGATGGGGACAGAAATAGAAAAGCTGTTTTCAACCTAAGGGAGAAAGGAAGGGAGAACTGAAGATTACACTGTCGTGGCAAGGGAGGCCCGACTTCAGGAACTCTGATAAACGAGCTTTTGAAAAGAGGCTTAGACCCAAGGAAGTTCTCTATACGAGGGACTTGTAAGACTAAACAAAGGCAAGGACGTTCCCCTATAGCCTTCCCATAACAGGTACTACCCCCTGCCTCCATTCAGCCAAAACAGCGTCGACAGCTCCCTCCTCTTGAGGTGTTTTAGCTCTACCCAAGCCAGTAGAGCTCTGCTTTGCCCCAGGGTTATCCAGGCACGGAGGAGGGAAGTGCAGGCAGAAGACCTCCTTACCAGGTCTGCCACCGTCTTTTGCATGTACTCGGTGCACTTCTCCACCTCGTTTTTGGGACCTCGGAGTTGGACGATGTCACTCTTGTGTGCAGGGTCTGGGAAGTTGATGATAACCTGCAGGAGCGGTCATTTAGAGTTAGCTCAAGCAAAAGCAAGAACCCTTGTGTCAGACACATGCAAAGGTTGGGGGGATCCTACACATGCCCTTTTCCCATTCAGAAACGGGGAACCGTGTTAGCGGCCTCTGGCTAAAAGAACTATCTTCTCAGACACTTGCGCTACAGAGCCACTAAAGTTACGACTTCTGTGACGACAGGCCTACTACCCATGTAGGAAAGAACCCCTCTGGATTCCTCCTCTCCTACAAAGCCTTACCTCTGGGAATTGCTCCCGGATTTCCCAGACCCGCTCAGCCTTCTGCCCAGTGATGGTCCGGTGGAATTTCTGCTCAACGATTAGGTCCGCAGCGTGTTCATTTTCCTGACGGGAACAGAGGGCACACTGAGTGTTCAGCCGGAGAGCCATCTACTTTGACTTAGCGGTTTGCTGCCCGACGGTTTACTTGCCAGCACTGTCCCTCTTTTCTCCAGACCAAATTCACTCTGCGTTGACAGAGAAGGGCTACCCGAGGGAACAGGGGAAGACATTTGTGAAGAGGAACTTGCACTTGTCATGAGATCCAAGTGCTCCGTGGGCAAGGGGCACACACTCGCACCAGAAGGTTACAAGGGAACACGAGAGCCCAAACCCTGCAGTCTCCCAAACATCACGTCCTACCCACTCACCATACGGGAAGCGAGTTCCAGCAGCTCGCTCTTGGCCTGTGGGACCCCCTGTGGGTCTCCTTCCATTCTGATCGGGTTGCTCTTCTCGTTGTCCGGGGGAATGCGCACAGACACCTTGTACAGATCCTTCATCCTGTTCACTTCGAGGCAAGGACTGTGGTGACGCCGTCTGCTAGGCAAAGACCTGGAAGCAAGGCACCTGGATTATCACTGCTCAGAGGCTGATGAAGAAGTAAAGCCGCCTCTGGGAAGGGCTCGGTGGGGTAGGGTTGAGCCAGGGGAAATTGCCTCTTCCCCCTGGAGTTCAGCGAGAGCAGACCTGTGCCACACGAGAGCCTGTCCAAGTAAATACCGTGGCATCTACAGAGCCCATTGTTCCCTTGTCAGAGCCAGGCGTGTTTCTTCCCCAAACAGTATCACATTTAGAGCAGAGGATAATCGTTCCTTTCTACCCCAAACTCTTGGCTGGGGACACGTTGCAGTGCTATCAAACTAGCAGACCGCAACAAGGCTTTAGCGTTGGCCATATTCTACTGCCGGTGCTGTAGCACCTTCCTCCAGAGGCCAGACCACACTGCTCCTCCTCCAGCTGACACCCTCTCCCACAAGCCACAGGGCTATTTAACCCCTTAGCGGGAACCAGCTACACCTGCACATCGCCCATGTCAATCAACCCACTGCCTCTGAGGCAAGGCCACAGCTGCGTGTTATCAATGCTAATCAACCCACCGCCTTCATTCCTCTACAGGGAGAAGCTCACCAAGCACATTTCCACCACCCACAACTGGCTGCTAAACTGTCATTCACACAGAGCAACGTGTGGAAAAAAAAAAAAAAAAAAATTCCTCCAGGACACATCAAAGTAATTCCACTACTGTTCAGGCTCCCAAGGTACTTTCACCCGTTCAAGCCATCGCAAGGCCTGACGGCCCATTTCTCTCCTTGTACCACCACCACTCCAGAAAAGCAGAGGAAATGTGATGGAGACAGCACACTGGGTGAGCTACAGAGCCCCTGATACCATCTACTAAACACGAAGAGTGTGAGCATGGGAAGGACTAGAAAGGCACTCCACTTACCGTTTAGCTGCTTTCTTGCCAATGAGGAGTCGGTGGAATTGGTGGTCAGCCTTGATTATTGCGTAATCCGTCCCGTGGATCTAAAAAGAATTATATCTTTTATATCTATCTATATATGTATGGATGTACATTATTTTATATTATAATATATAGGGCCAGGTAGGACAGGCCACCGCTTCTGTCTCGTGCCCTAAGTAACTGCCTACTGCCACTATTGGCACTGACTCACCAGCGGTCAGCTACAAGCACTTCTGCTCTTCAGCAGAGCACAAGCATTCCTCTGCTTTGAGAAGAGAGCATTGTGCTCATGAAACATTGAAAAGACTGACTTCTATGCCTCTCCAGCTATAACCAAGAGAATCCTTCCTTCTCCGCACCAAAAAAAATAATGCTGACTTTTCAAGGATGCTATGGATGAGGTTCATAACCAAGGGGTGTCATCCACCTGGCCACACAATTTGTCTCCTGCAAGTACGATTAAGCATGCCAAGACATCCTATGGATGTGACAAACACCTCATCACCTCTGCTCTGTTGCCCCTTCTTCCCCCAGTTTCTTACTGGAACTAGTAACTCCAGCTCACCAGTTCCTTGAGCGTGGCTTCAATCGGTTCCTGAGCCACATGCACATCTTCTGTAGGTCCTTCCAAAGTGATGTTATCCTGTGGCGAGCAGCCTCACAGTTTGCCCTCTTGCCTGTGATAACAATTGTCTCCGAGTTGCTGTTCTTTGCTGGGAGATCAATTTTGGTGTTGCTTTCTTTACGGATCTGCCACAAAGAAAAAAAAAAAAAAAATCATCTCAGAAGTGTCCCATGTCAGAAGAAAAACCCTCGCAGGCTATATTGGACATCACCAATGGGCAGGAGAGAGCATCCAGTGGGATTTTGCTGCAGGCAGTGATCATCACGAGCACTTGAGTTAGGAGCAATATCTCACCTTCTTGATGTTGGCACCTCCTTTCCCTACGATGTTCTTGTGGAACTGTTTGCAGATGGGGACAGAAATAGAAAAGCTGTTTTCAACCTAAGGGAGAAAGGAAGGGAGAACTGAAGATTACACTGTCGTGGCAAGGGAGGCCCGACTTCAGGAACTCTGATAAACGAGCTTTTGAAAAGAGGCTTAGACCCAAGGAAGTTCTCTATACGAGGGACTTGTAAGACTAAACAAAGGCAAGGACGTTCCCCTATAGCCTTCCCATAACAGGTACTACCCCCTGCCTCCATTCAGCCAAAACAGCGTCGACAGCTCCCTCCTCTTGAGGTGTTTTAGCTCTACCCAAGCCAGTAGAGCTCTGCTTTGCCCCAGGGTTATCCAGGCACGGAGGAGGGAAGTGCAGGCAGAAGACCTCCTTACCAGGTCTGCCACCGTCTTTTGCATGTACTCGGTGCACTTCTCCACCTCGTTTTTGGGACCTCGGAGTTGGACGATGTCACTCTTGTGTGCAGGGTCTGGGAAGTTGATGATAACCTGCAGGAGCGGTCATTTAGAGTTAGCTCAAGCAAAAGCAAGAACCCTTGTGTCAGACACATGCAAAGGTTGGGGGGATCCTACACATGCCCTTTTCCCATTCAGAAACGGGGAACCGTGTTAGCGGCCTCTGGCTAAAAGAACTATCTTCTCAGACACTTGCGCTACAGAGCCACTAAAGTTACGACTTCTGTGACGACAGGCCTACTACCCATGTAGGAAAGAACCCCTCTGGATTCCTCCTCTCCTACAAAGCCTTACCTCTGGGAATTGCTCCCGGATTTCCCAGACCCGCTCAGCCTTCTGCCCAGTGATGGTCCGGTGGAATTTCTGCTCAACGATTAGGTCCGCAGCGTGTTCATTTTCCTGACGGGAACAGAGGGCACACTGAGTGTTCAGCCGGAGAGCCATCTACTTTGACTTAGCGGTTTGCTGCCCGACGGTTTACTTGCCAGCACTGTCCCTCTTTTCTCCAGACCAAATTCACTCTGCGTTGACAGAGAAGGGCTACCCGAGGGAACAGGGGAAGACATTTGTGAAGAGGAACTTGCACTTGTCATGAGATCCAAGTGCTCCGTGGGCAAGGGGCACACACTCGCACCAGAAGGTTACAAGGGAACACGAGAGCCCAAACCCTGCAGTCTCCCAAACATCACGTCCTACCCACTCACCATACGGGAAGCGAGTTCCAGCAGCTCGCTCTTGGCCTGTGGGACCCCCTGTGGGTCTCCTTCCATTCTGATCGGGTTGCTCTTCTCGTTGTCCGGGGGAATGCGCACAGACACCTTGTACAGATCCTTCATCCTGTTCACTTCGAGGCAAGGACTGTGGTGACGCCGTCTGCTAGGCAAAGACCTGGAAGCAAGGCACCTGGATTATCACTGCTCAGAGGCTGATGAAGAAGTAAAGCCGCCTCTGGGAAGGGCTCGGTGGGGTAGGGTTGAGCCAGGGGAAATTGCCTCTTCCCCCTGGAGTTCAGCGAGAGCAGACCTGTGCCGCACGAGAGCCTGTCCAAGTAAATACCGTGGCATCTACAGAGCCCATTGTTCCCTTGTCAGAGCCAGGCGTGTTTCTTCCCCAAACAGTATCACATTTAGAGCAGAGGATAATCGTTCCTTTCTACCCCAAACTCTTGGCTGGGGACACGTTGCAGTGCTATCAAACTAGCAGACCGCAACAAGGCTTTAGCGTTGGCCATATTCTACTGCCGGTGCTGTAGCACCTTCCTCCAGAGGCCAGACCACACTGCTCCTCCTCCAGCTGACACCCTCTCCCACAAGCCACAGGGCTATTTAACCCCTTAGCGGGAACCAGCTACACCTGCACATCGCCCATGTCAATCAACCCACTGCCTCTGAGGCAAGGCCACAGCTGCGTGTTATCAATGCTAATCAACCCACCGCCTTCATTCCTCTACAGGGAGAAGCTCACCAAGCACATTTCCACCACCCACAACTGGCTGCTAAACTGTCATTCGCACAGAGCAACGTGTGGAAAAAAAAAAAAAAAAAATTCCTCCAGGACACATCAAAGTAATTCCACTACTGTTCAGGCTCCCAAGGTACTTTCACCCGTTCAAGCCATCGCAAGGCCTGACAGCCCATTTCTCTCCTTGTACCACCACCACTCCAGAAAAGCAGAGGAAATGTGATGGAGACAGCACACTGGGTGAGCTACAGAGCCCCTGATACCATCTACTAAACACGAAGAGTGTGAGCATGGGAAGGACTAGAAAGGCACTCCACTTACCGTTTAGCTGCTTTCTTGCCAATGAGGAGTCGGTGGAATTGGTGGTCAGCCTTGATTATTGCGTAATCCGTCCCGTGGATCTAAAAAGAATTATATCTTTTATATCTATCTATATATGTATGGATGTACATTATTTTATATTATAATATATAGGGCCAGGTAGGACAGGCCACCGCTTCTGTCTCGTGCCCTAAGTAACTGCCTACTGCCACTATTGGCACTGACTCGCCAGCGGTCAGCTACAAGCACTTCTGCTCTTCAGCAGAGCACAAGCATTCCTCTGCTTTGAGAAGAGAGCATTGTGCTCATGAAACATTGAAAAGACTGACTTCTACGCCTCTCCAGCTATAACCAAGAGAATCCTTCCTTCTCCACACCAAAAAAAATAATGCTGACTTTTCAAGGATGCTATGGATGAGGTTCATAACCAAGGGGTGTCATCCACCTGGCCACACAATTTGTCTCCTGCAAGTTCGATTAAGCATGCCAAGACATCCTATGGATGTGACAAACACCTCATCACCTCTGCTCTGTTGCCCCTTCTTCCCCCAGTTCCTGTTCTCCTTCATAATACCTAGTTGTTCTCTCATTATGAATCCTCCCTTCCCCTTATCAGTGTCAATGGAATCATCGTTCCATGGACAATGAGTCGTCCCTTTCCCCCGCTTGGTCCGAGAGTATTACCTCTGTTCAGTGGCTTGATCCAGGGTGATAGTGCTCGTTCTAGGCGCTGTAAAAAGCGAAATCTATATCCTATGTCCTGATTTTGGGTATCTAACATTAATGCAAAACAGTAATCCTCACACAGTTTTTATTTCATTCTGTAGCGTCGGTGTCGGTATCGGCTGCCTGCGGTAAAGGTTCACGGAAAGGTCTTACATTCTTCGCTGGGATCCATCGAGGTCCTTTTTCTGTAGAGACACAAGCATAACCTTTTCCCCGTGTAACAAGAGGATATGGTCCCATAATTTTACCTGTTTCTGCATCTCGGACCGATACCGGGCCTTTAACCCGTGCCTCGACGGAGGTAGCTGCAGTGAAACGTCGACCTATCGGTGGGCCGTTATCTATTCAAGAACAATTCAAAAAATTAAAAACATACAACGCTTTCTGTAACCGTTCCTCGGGAATAGCCATGCCCATTCCCCCTTTTTGTTGTTGTCATAAACGTTTCAGAGACCGATGAGACCCTTCAAGGAGAGATCGACCGGTGGGGGAATGAGCAATGCCGGTAATGTGAGTTCTACCCCATAGGGCAAAAGAGGTTTTTACAGTTGTTGAAACGTAAAGATAAAGACCGATAACGGTCCAGCTTAAGGGAATACCTAAAGCAGCAAAAGCACGCATTAAATGTCTACGAACAGCTCGTGCCTTTTCTCCTGTGTGACACGAGGCAACCAAGGCACCTGAAAATGTATCAATGGAAGAGTGGATATATTTAAGGCTACCAAATTCAGAATCATGCGTGACATCTGTTTGCCATAACGGTAGGCTTTGTAATCCTCTAGGATTAGCTCCTGCAGCAACTGATGGGAAAGAATGTTTTTGACAGTCGGGACAGACAGCAATAATACTTGATGCTTGTTGAGCAGCAAGGCCAAACTGTCGCTTAAGAGCTCCAGCGTTTCAATGGAAAAAAAGAGTGCCTTCGCTTAGCTTGTGCAATACGGTCTGGCAGTACTTGAACTGGTCACGGCAATAGGTCAGCTCGTCGATTGCCTTCTGCAAGAAAACCAGGTAGCGAGGTATGAGACCTAATATGCATAACAAAATAAGGCGCAGATCGAGAGTCCAAAAGGAAAATAAGTTCCTGTAACAGGGTAAAGGGTTGTGAATGCGAAACACTCCGCAGCACAGAAGCTTCAGCTCGTGGAACAATACCTGCAACATAAGCAGAATCAGTAACAAGGTGGAGTGGTACATTCCATTCTCGGAAAACACGAACAACTGCATTCAGTTCTCCTGTTTGAGGTGAACCGGAGACCGTCTCTATGTCCGAATCCCATTGCCTCCGTTGATCATCCCACCACAGAAGAACAGATTTATGCGATTGGCCCGATCCATCTGTAAACACAGTAAGCGCCGGTAAGGGTTGTTCGCTTCTTCTGGGTTTTAACATCAGACGAAAATCAACGTTAAACAGTTTGTGTGAAGGTGGATGGGAAGTTATTCGACCTGTATGTTCTCGCCCGGCACCTCCCCGGGACCTACAGCTTGACAAACTATTGCTGTACAATTCAACCACGAGAACCTCTAACACCTTTACCGCTCAAACCTAGCCTTCTCCTTAACATCTTATATATCCCATAAACACCACCTACCCAAAACCTCAGCACTAAAATCATATTAACCCAAACCCCCCATACACACACGCCCCTAAGACTATAGGCGCCCAAACAGCCAACGAAGCCAACGAAACCAACGAAACCACGTCCCCGTAGCTTACAATCCAAAGCGTGGCACTGAAGATGCCAAGATGGCGTCCAATATGAAAGCCGAGGACAAAAGACTTAGCCCTAACCTTACGGTTGGCTCCTGCTAGACCTAGACGTGCAAGTATCTGCGGCCCAGTGTAAATGCCCTAGGCCTCCTGCTAAGACCGAAGGAGCAGGCATCAGGCACACGCTACCAACTGTAGCCCAAGACGCCTTGCTCAGCCACACCCCCACGGGCACTCAGCAGTAATTAACAGTAAGCAAGAAGCGCAAGCTTGACTTAGTCACGGCAACCTTCAGGGTTGGTAAATCTCGTGCCAGCCGCCGCGGTCACACCAGAAACCCAAGCCAACAGTCACACGGCGTAGAGAGCGGACCAGAGCCTGTCAGAATAACTAGGAAACCGAAACACAGCTAAGCTGTCGTAAGCCCGAGATACCCCTAAGGCCAACCTAAAGATGATCCTAGTAAACCTGACTGCGGCGAATGAAGAGACGGGACGCAGCTTGATGCAAGCAAATGTCAATGCGTTGTGCAGAAGCACGAGGTTTTATACGCTTGCAGAAGCTGCGCGTTTTAAACCAATTGCTTCTTGAGGCTAAGCCTTGCATACTAGGCAATCCCTGATTGGTGGTTAACTACCGGCACTTAACAGCAAGGTGTTACCTTTCCTTGGCGCCATCCGTCTCCCACTCCCCTGTGCTCTGTAACCATGCCCCATCATGTTGTTAATTGTTGTCTAGACAAGCTCGAGCACACTCCCCTCAGCTGACCGATTGCCACGCGTGGTCCTAGTTTCCAGCCCGCTCCTGCACCTCCCCCTTCCTGTTGCACAAAAGAACCTTTGAAAGCGAACGAGGAAAAACAAGGCCTAAGCAACAGAACAAATAAAAAACCAACTAAGACATATTATCACTGTCAAAATAACCCACTGCCTTTGTTCCGTACAATTCTACAATTTCCCCTTTTTGTTTTTGAACAGCTAGTACCAGGTTTGCCATGTTCCGCAGGGCCCTTGCAAACATGACAGCAACCAAGGTAATAGCAAACAAACAACACTGCCAATCGAGTGAATGGATGCCAGAAAAGGCTGAAATTTTCTCAGATTTTGATAACATGTTGCTGCAGTGGGGCGCCTAAAATCCACGCAGCACATACCATCAAAATCCTCACAGCCACGTCCTTGAACCAACAACAAAAAGCAGCGGCAATTTTGACTCACATGCTTAACTGCCTACCAAACAAGGTGATTGAACTCTTTAATGCTTTCCCTGCTGTTACTCTGCATAAGAGAAGAAGCGCTGCGACACGTTCCCATCCTAGCCTCCTACTACATTAGCATCTACAGAAAGACAATGCTCGACATGCAAAGTGTAAACAACATCACCTTCTTTTGGATTAACGTTATACGTAGGCGGAAGGGCACACCAAACAAGAACCGTTTCCGTCAAAAAGTTCGAAACATAGCATGCCTTCTCTGAACATACCTCTGGGGTCATCCCCTTCATTCCCTCCTTTTGATGCAAAGAGAGACACTTTACCCTAACAGAGAAGCCCCTGTTTACATCTCTGAGCCAGGACACAAGCCGCAGCTGTGCGCGCCACCAGGCTCAGGGCAGAAACCACTCCTGTAGTTACCTAACTAGATATCTCGACAAGCGTGCAGACACCTATTAAACACTAAATAACCATGTTTATCGTTCCTGTTCTCCTTCGTAATACCTAGTTGTTCTCTCATGATGAATCCTCCCTTCCCCTTATCAGTGTCAATGGAATCATCGTTCCATGGACAATGAGTCGTCCCGTTCCCCCGCTTGGTCCGAGAGTATTACCTCTGTTCAGTGGCTTGATCCAGGGTGATAGTGCTCGTTCTAGGCGCTGTAAAAAGCGAAATCTATATCCTATGTCCTGATTTTGGGTATCTAACATTAATGCAAAACAGTAATCCTCACACAGTTTTTATTTCATTCTGTAGCGTCGGTGTCGGTATCGGCTGCCTGCGGTAAAGGTTCACGGAAAGGTCTTACATTCTTCGCTGGGATCCATCGAGGTCCTTTTTCTGTAGAGACACAAGCATAACCTTTTCCCCGTGTAACAAGAGGATATGGTCCCATAATTTTACCTGTTTCTGCATCTCGGACCGATACCGGGCCTTTAACCCGTGCCTCGACGGAGGTAGCTGCAGTGAAACGTCGACCTATCGGTGGGTCGTTATCTATTCAAGAACAATTCAAAAAATTAAAAACATACAACGCTTTCTGTAACCGTTCCTCGGGAATAGCCATGCCCATTCCCCCTTTTTGTTGTTGTCATAAACGTTTCAGAGACCGATGAGACCCTTCAATGAGAGATCGACCGGTGGGGGAATGAGCAATGCCGGTAATGTGAGCTCTACCCCATAGGGCAAAAGAGGTTTTTACAGTTGTTGAAACGTAAAGATAAAGACCGACAACGGCCCAGCTTAAGGGAATACCTAAAGCAGCAAAAGCACGCATTAAATGTCTACGAACAGCTCGTGCCTTTTCTCCTGTGTGACACGAGGCAACCAAGGCACCTGGAAATGTATCAATGGAAGAGTGGATATATTTAAGGCTACCAAATTCAGAATCATGCGTGACATCTGTTTGCCATAACGGTAGGCTTTGTAATCCTCTAGGATTAGCTCCTGCAGCAACTGATGGGAAAGAATGTTTTTGACAATCGGGACAGACAGCAATAATACTTGATGCTTGTTGAGCAGCAAGGCCAAACTGTCGCTTAAGAGCTCCAGCGTTTCGATGGAAAAAAAGAGTGCCTTCGCTTAGCTTGTGCAATACGGTCTGGCAGTACTTGAACTGGTCACGGCAATAGGTCAGCTCGTCGATTGCCTTCTGCAAGAAAACCAGGTAGCGAGGTATGAGACCTAATATGCATAACAAAATAAGGCGCAGATCGAGAGTCCAAAAGGAAAATAAGTTCCTGTAACAGGGTAAAGGGTTGTGAATGCGAAACACTCCGCAGCACAGAAGCTTCAGCTCGTGGAACAATACCTGCAACATAAGCAGAATCAGTAACAAGGTGGAGTGGTACATTCCATTCTCGGAAAACACGAACAACTGCATTCAGTTCTCCTGTTTGAGGTGAACCGGAGACCGTCTCTATGTCCGAATCCCATTGTCTCCGTTGAAAACCTTAGGAAGACAGGAATTGAACCTGCACAGAAGAGATCAAAGCGCTCCATACTCCCCTTATATTACTTCCCAGTAGGGTCAGCTAAACAAAAGCTATCGGGCCCATACCCCGAAAATGATGGTTTAACCTCTTCCTCTACTAAATGAGCCCCGTCACAAAACTAACGTTCTCCTTAAGCCTTCTACTAGGAACAACCATCACAATTTCAAGCAACCACTGACTGCTAGCCTGGCCTGGACTAGAAATCAACACCCTTGCCATTATCCCCTTCCTTTCAAAATCACACCACCCTCGAGCTATGGAAGCTGCAATCAAATACTTTCTCGTCCAAGCAACCGCCTCCGCATTAATCCTCTTCTCAAGCACAATCAACGCACAGTTCACCGGACAATGAGACATTCCGCGACTAAGCCACCCAACAGCCTCCCTACTACTAACTACAGCAGTCGCAATAAAACTAGGCCTAGTACCCTTTCACTCCTGATGTCCAGAGGTCATACAAGGCTCACCTATAACCACTGCCCTACTCGTCTCTACATGAATAAAACTCCCCCCACTCACTCTTCTTTTCTTAACTGCCCCCTCACTGAACCCACTCCTACTGACAACCGTGGCCATTGCATCCGCAGCCATCGGAGGGCGAACAGGACTTAACCAAACACAAATCCGAAAAGTCCTAGCTTTCTCATCGATCGCCCACCTAGGCTGAATAACCATCATCCTCATATACAACCCCAAGCTAACATTAATAACCTTCTACCTATACTCCTTAAGAACCGCCTCCATTTTCTTAGCCCTCAACACAACCAACTCCTCAAAACTATCCACAATAATAACCTCCTGAACAAAAATACCATCACTAAACGCATCCTTGACGCTAGCACTACTATCCCTAGCCGGCCTGCCCCCACTCCCTGGCTTTTTACCAAAATGACTCATTATCCAGGAACTAACTAAGCAAGAGATATCAACCGCAGCCATAATTATTTCAATACTCTCCCTACAAGGTTTATTTTTCTACCTACGCCTTGCATATTGCTCCACACTCCCACCAAACACTACAAGCTTCATAAAACAATGATACAATAACAAATCCACAGGCACACCAATTGCTACCTTAATTTCTCTGTCAGTCCTCCTTCTCCCCCCTTCTCCCGCAATCCTGACGGTTACCTAAGAAACTTAGGATCCCCTGCCTACCAAACCGAAGGCCTTCAAAGCCTTAACTAAGAGTTAAATCCTCTTAGTTTCTGCCCACACCACTAAGGCCCGCAGGACACTAAACCTGCACCATCTAAATGCAACGCAGATACTCTAATTCAGCTAGGGCCTCCACGATAAGCCTAGACAGACGGGCCTCGATCCCATAAACTTCTAATTAACAGCTAGACGCTCAAACCAACGAGCTTCTGTCTACCAGACTCCGGCACACTCTCAGCGTACATCAATGAGTTTGCAACTCAACATGAACTTCACCACAGAGTCGATAAGAAGAGGAATTCAACCTCTGTAAAAAGGACTACAGCCTAACGCCTAAACACTCAGCCACCTGACCCGTGACCTTCATCAACCGATGACTAGTTTCAACAAACCACAATGACATCGGCACCCTATACCTACTCTTCGGAGCATGGGCAGGCATAGCCGAGTACCGCCCTCAGCCTCCTTATTCGAGCAGAACTTGGCCAACCAGGAACTCTCCTAGGAGACGACCAAATCTACAATGTCATCATCACCGCCCATGCCTTCGTAAGAATCTTCTTCACAGTTATAGCCATTATAATCGAAGGGTTTGGAAACTGACTAGTCCCCCTTATAACTGGAGCCCCAGACATAGCATTCCCCCGCATAAACAACATCGGTTTCTGAACTACTTCCTCCGTCCTTCCTACTGCTCCTAGCGTCCTCCACAGTAGAAGCTGGAGTCGGAACAGGATGAACCATATACCCTACAATACCCTAGTCCATAGTTTCTCACACTGTCTGACCTTTACATTGGGCTTAACATAAATCTTAATAAACAATACCCTAGCCCATAGTTTCTCACAATCCCCCCTTTTTCTTTTTATCCTATTATTGTTTATTAGACGCTACTTTCATTCTCGGCACTGCGAACAAACCTTTTTCCACAATCCCAACATTTATCATAACACTCACAAGGTAATACCTCACAATTACAATAGGCATAGTTCTCACGTGGCATAATGCATTCGCAACAATCTTCATCCTCATTAATCGATACACTCTTATACTTTGCCCCAGCCCTCGTAGTTAAAATAAGCAATTGAGCTATGTCAAACCGTTCTTTAATAAAATGTAAAATATAGCGTAATATACAAGGCCCAAATATCAGTCTAGAATCAACATAATAAGTGGTCCTGCTAAAGCAGACAACAAAGTGGTTAGCCAAGGTGAGATATTAAACCAGTTTTCATACCATGACCTGCCCACCTCAAGACTCTTTTTACGTTGTTCCAACCTTTTCCGGAGTTCAGACATGGCATCCAGGACTACTCCCGTATGGTCAGCAAAAGAACAACGTTCCTCTTTGAGAGCTACACATAACCCTCCTTCTTTTAAGAACAATAGATCTAATCCTCTTCTATTTTGCAGCACTACTTCTGATAAAGACTTCACTGAAGTGGCTAAATTTTTAATAGATTGTTCTATTCTTGTTAAATCCTCATTTACAGCCATCTGCAAACTTTGTAATTCCTGACCTTTTACTAGGGAGGCTATGCCTGTACCTGCTCCAACTCCGCCCGCTATCAGCAGTGTAGCTAGGGTTACCACTGTAATTGGCTCTCGTTTTTGCCTATTCAGGTCTCCTTCAAAGTGGCGTAACACCTCCTCAGAGGTGTGATAGATCAGACGAGGAACAATAATCACCTGTACGCAAAACTGAGATTGATTAAACACGTTTAGGGATAGGCAAGGCGTTACTCCGAAGTCTGAACAAACCCATTTAGCTCCTGGTGTCGGGATAGCCCATTTGTCATTTTGATTCTTGTGTTTCTTTATGTTAGCTTTAGTGATTGTTTGATTACACAAGGGCTGATATTGTTCGGGCACTGTACCTATACATTTTCCTTGACCTGTTAGCAATTGAATAGTAATTCCTTGCGTATGGTTCCTCTGGTCATCCCATGGGCATTCTTGTGGGTTTGAACCACTAGACCATTGAATCCTATCTGGTATTCCGATTGCCTCAAAATATGGGGGTCTAACATTGTAACATAACCAGCACTCCTTAGTTAAATTTGGTTTGCTTTCATTAAGGGTATGATAAGAGGCTTGCATTAAATCCCATAAGGGGTCTTTAGACTCTGACACTCCTGAATCCCTAACTAAAGAGAACTCAGTCACCGTGTCATTAGTTGTTTTATCTGTTACTGATAGGGAGTTTGGACGAGTGGTTGTAACACTTGTGGGGACAATCTTTTTCTTAGGGAAAGTGGGTGAATTCAATACTTTATTCGGCCCAACAGGGAGTGAATCATATGGTATTTTAATTTTTCTTATGAGAAAGTGCCCTCCCCAATCCTTAGGAATTCCTGCATAGACACGTATTCCCCATGTTCGTCCTACTAACATGTTCGTCTTCTAGGGGATGCAATACTTGAAATTTGATGTGGGTACAGACTTTTTTGTTACGTGGAGCTACATAATCCACGTCGCGCAGACCTGTAAGATCTACACCCGTTTGTTCAGGTACACATCCGTTAGGAGTCCAGGTTGCTTTTATATATTTATCAGGAGCCTTTACTGTCCAGCCCGAGGCTATTGTCTCACATCCCCAATAACCACAATAATAGTGTCCGGGATAATTACAGTAAGGCTGTCCAGAGGCCGGGCATAAATAAAATGGAGGTCCTTTTTCACAAGGTATTGGTACTAAATTACAAAGTTTCGCTACACATTCAGGTGGCCCTGGGTTGCTAAAAGTGGCTATTGTTTTCGTTCCTTCCCAAGATATTAGTTCCCACTTAAATGGTTCATGTGGGTTTCCCCCTTTTGCTTGGGTTATTATCAATAGCACAATTAATGGTATACCAGGAAAAAGGGTGTTTGTTAATTTTGTTAATTTAAGTATATTCTTACCAGTCCTGGGGAAGTTCGGCCATGGCTGCTTTTGCATCCCATTTTTCTGGCTCTTTTCTCCACGGTTTGTTTCTCCTCTGCCTCGCCCGTCGACTCGGTTGCTTCGAGCCACGGGGTGTACCATCTTCTCGGCAGCAAGGGAATTCTTCAGGAGAATAGCTGTTGCGGGCTTTTTGCCTGTTTACATAGGCTTCCTACTTCGCAGCTTTAATTAATGGGGCCGAGCAAGACACGGTTAGTACTTCCCTCCTGCACTTTATAGCCAAGATTTCAGCTACAAAGGGGACTGGTTCGGTGGAGTGGTAACAATAATATTGAGGGTTTATTCCTTTGGCAAAAATTTCCCACCACTCATGGGATTCTCGAATAATTTCTTGTTTAGACTCTAATTGTTTTAATTTCCACTCCGTAAGAGTTCTTTGAATTTTCCAACACTGTGTGCAAACTCCTATTGGAGGGTATCCATATTCACAGTGTGTCCACCATTTATTCTGGCATACCTTACACCTGAAACAAGCAAATGGATAACAATTGCAGTTCAAATTATTACATCTAATTCATATATCTAGAGTGCATACATTATTTGCATCAGCATATCTTCTTATACTTGATATTGTGTGGTTGCATAAGTTTAGCAATTTCCTTCAACACACTTTGTACGCTTCCATATATAATAGATAAAAAAAGAAATAATTATAGCAAATATAAACAACAATACACACTTTATACCAAAAGGTAATGCGGCAAAATAATCAAATAAAGTCTCTATCATTACGTTATCTTTTCAGGGTTATCTTGGTGTCACCTGGAGTACTGATTACTTTCCAGTGGGGTCTCGTCACTGGGCCTTTAATGCGACTAGCATGAGTCCATCCACGCTCAGCAGTCCGGACAGCCGTTTCTGTTGTAAGCAGAACAAGATAAGGTCCCTCCCAATTGGGTTTTAGGGTTTCTTCTTTCCACGTTTTAACCAATACCCAGTCCCCAGGTTTAAGAGTATGAATGTTTAAGTCCAACGGTGGTCGTTGTACAATCAGTCCATGTTCCCAAAGCTTGTTACGATGTTCTGCTAATCGTGAAACGTATTCATTAATCACACGGTCTCGAATTAAAACATTTGTTTGTGGACTTTCAATTCTATAGGACATTCCATACACCATTTCAAACGCTGATATTCCTACATCTGCTCGGGGTCTGGTTCTGAGAATGAATAGCGCCATGGGTAGGCACTTAATCCATGATAATTTGGTTTCTATCCTTAATTTAGTCAAAATAGTTTTGATTTCTCCATTCATCCTTTCAACTTTTCCCCAACTTTGTGGATGCCATGGCGTATGGTATTCCCACTTAATACCCAAGCTTTCTGTTAGATCTCTAACAATTTTTGACACAAAGTGTGTTCCTCTGTCCGAGTCGATTACTTCAGGTACTCCATATCGAGGTATAATGTGTTCAAGTAACACTTTAGTAACTTGGTTAGCAGTTGCCTTGGAGGTAGGAAAAGCCTCAACATAATGTGTTAAATGATCTACCATTACTAATAAAGATTTGTAACGCCCTACCCTGGGTAGTTCAGTAAAATCCACTTGTATGTGTGAGAAAGGTCTGTATGCTGGGGAACGTCCTCCAAGAGGCTTTTGTCTCATGTTGTTTCGATTAACCTTTTGACAGGTCTCGCAGGCTGCCGTGACTGTCTTTGCTATGTTATATACGCCTATACAGGCAAACTGTTGATTGAAATGATCAACTAACGCCTGGGTTCCCCAGTGTGTTTTACTATGTATTTTTGAAAATATTTCAAGTGCTATGCCCTTCGGCAAAACTTCTCTCCCATCTGGCAATATGTACTTACCATCCTGTTCCTTAGCTCCCATTTGTTCTCGTTTTTCCTTTTCTGCAGACTCAAACCTCAAATTTTTACTAACAGGTATTTGTTGTATAGTTAAAATCGTACTATAATTGCCTGCCACTCGTTTTGCTTCTGTATCAGCTGCATTATTTCCCCTAACTTGGTAACTCGTACCTCGCTGGTGTCCCTTTATATGTACAACTGCTATTTTATTCGGCATTTTTAATGCCTCCAGAACTCGCCGAATTAATTCCGGGTGTATCAGTTCTTTTCCCTGTGAGTTAACGAATCCTCTGTCTTCCCATATTTTCCCAAAAGTGTGCACTACTCCGAACGCATAGCGTGAGTCTGTATATATAGTTCCATCCTTTCCCTTCAGTGACACTAATGCTTTCCACAATGCATACAGCTCACAGGCTTGAGCCGACCAGCTGGCACTCAGGGGGCCTGATTCTATTGTCTTAAATTCTCTTTTTTCCAACTTAACGATGGCATATCCGGACAATCGTTTACCTTCCACTATTCGTGATGACCCATCTGTAAATAATACTTCTCCACATTGTAGTTCTTCTTCTTCTAAGTCTGGCCTAATGCGTGTCTGCTGTTCAATTGTTTGAAAACAATTGTGCAATAGTTCATTACCTTCTCCTGGGTACAAAAATTCAGCGGGGTTAACTGCTCCAATAGTTTTCAAAGATAGTTTAGGGGATTCTATAAGTATTCCCTCATACTTTAATAATCGGCTATCTGTAAGCCATTTTTCTGCTTTTTGTTGTAACACTCCCCTGATATTATGAGGCGCATATAAGACAACTTCTCCATTAAAGGTAATGCGATTCGTTTCCTCAAGTAATAAGGCAGCAGCAACAATGATTTGTAAACAACTCGGCCAACCCCTGCTCACAGGGTCCAACAGCTTTGATAAGTATGCCACCGGTTTCTTTTGTCCGGCCCATTCCTGAGTTAATACTCCGAATGCCGTTCCTTCATATATGTTAACAAATAAATGGAATGGCCGCTTTAAATCTGGGAGGCTTAAAACCGGTGCTTGGCTTAGCTCCCTTTTGAGACTGGCAAACTGCTCTTGATCCTGAGGGGTCCACTTGGGCATTTTGTCTTTAGACAGTTGTTCATATAAGAATTTAACTTTAAAGCTGTAGTTCTCTATCCGTTGCCTACAATACCCAAATAGCCCTAATGCCTGCCGAATTTGCCTCTTAGTGACAGGCATAGGTAATTCCAGAATTCCTTTAATGCGCTCTGGATCCAATATCTTCTTGCCGTTAAACAAATAATGCCCCAAATATTTCACTTTTTCCTCCACAAATTGTAACTTTTCTTGTGATACCCGTAGTCCCTTTTGTGCAAGAAAGTTTAGGAGCCGAATGCTTTCTTTTCTTACATCCTCCTTATTATTCCCTGCTATGAGCAGATCATCTACATACTGTAACAGCACGTTTCCCGTTTGTACCTGGTATTCTTTTAAGAGCTCTTCCAGGGCCTGTCCAAACAGATTAGGGGACTCAGTGAACCCTTGGGGGAGCACGGTCCATCTCAATTGCTGTTTACGGCCTGTCTCTATGTCTTCCCATTCAAAGGCAAAATAATCACGGCATTCTTCTGCCAGTGGACAGGCCCAAAAGGCATCCTTTAAATCAGCCACACTATACCAGGAGTTATGGGGTCCTAGCTTGCTTAGTAGTGTGTATGGATTTGCTACTACAGGGAACCGGGCGATAGTTCTTTTGTTTATTTCCCTTAGATCATGTACGAGCCGATATTTCCCATTTGGTTTCTTCACAGGCAGAATGGGGGTGTTAAAGGGTGACATACAAGGCTCTAAGAATTCCTTGTGCTAACAATCGATCGATTTCTGGTTTTAATCCCCTCCGTCCTTCTAGGGATATGGGATATTGCCTTACCCTCACAGGTATGTGGGGTTCGGAAATTTGGATTTTAATCGGTGGGATTTCCAGTCTACTAATTGTGTCCGGAGAGTACCAGACACCGGGTTAATTTGTTTTTGATCATCCACGGTCAAAGGATAAGCAGACACTGTTAGCTCTTGATTTTTCACTTTAATTTCTAATTGCAATTCAACAATTAAATCTCGTCCTAACAGATTAAATTCTGCTTCAGGGACGAGCAAGAGTTCACCCATTCCAAATTTATTTTCAGTTTCGAATACCACATTTTTGATTTTGCTTACTTTAAAGGGTTCTCCTTTTGCCCCAATTACTTGTACTTTTTCAGGGGAAACTTTACATCCCTCAGGTATTTGCTTAATAGTTGATTTCTCAGCCCCAGTGTCTACTAAAAAGGTGAACTCTTGTTTATGGGGACCTATTTTTAATTTTATCAAGGGCTCATGATGACTCCGGTCCCCTAAGATATAGAGCCCCTGACTCTCCTAATCCGTTTTCAATATTTCCTCATCCCTGATCCTTTCTCTGCAATTCTGTTTTATATGTCCCCTTTTTCCACAGTAAAAACAACATCTCTGTTCCTTCTTCACTACTACGTTCCCTTGTTTCGTTCCAGCAGATCTGTGTTCACCAGTTTGCCCTTTGCGATCCTCTCTGACTGCTGCTACCATCATTTTTACTTGTCGCTTGCTGCTCTCTTCTTCCCGCCTTACGTAGACTTTCTGAGCTTCCCTCAATAATTCATCCAAGCCTCTATTCTGCCAGTCTTCTAACTTTTCAATCTTCTTTCTGATATCTTCCCATGATTTTGCCACAAACTGAGTTTTGAGGAGCGCTTGCCCTAAAGGGTCGTCTGGATTTACCCCAGAGTACAGCTGAAGGGCTTTCCTCAGTCGTTCCAGCCACTCAGTAGGGCTTTCATCTTTCTTTTGCATTTCATTAAATGCTTTATTGATATTCTGGCCACGGGGTACTGCTTCCCTAATCCCCTGGATTACTATAGTTCTCAGGTCCTGCATATGAGTTCTATGCACTGGATCCTGATTATCCCAATGAGGTCTTTGGAGTGGCCATTTAATATCTGCTTGGGGTCCCTGGGCATGCTGAGCATCCCACAGTCTCATTCCTGCTCGTCTAATCATATCTCTTTCCTCGGTAGTAAATAATTGACCAAGGATAGATTGCATCTCATCCCAAGTATAAAGGTTTGGTCCCAAAAATGGATTTAATCTTTCTGCCACTCCGAGTGGGTCTTCAATTAAGTTTCCCATCTCGGTTCTTTTAAAATCTCGTAGGTCAGCCGAGTTTAGGGGTACGGAAATATATCCGATCACAGGTTGAGGTCCCCCCATGGGTATTTCCCTTAGGGGGTACATTTGAGCTGCCCCTTTCTGACTTCTAGTTATGCGTCTAGGAAGAGGGGGAGACCCGTGTTCCGACTCTGGTGGGGGAGTGGGCGCTCTGGGGACCTCTGCGGGAGCAGGAGGAGGAATGTAAGGAGGGGGGGTTAGAAGGGTTTCGTCCAACTCTTCCTGCTTTTTCTTTTGTTTAGTTTTCATTTCATTCAGTGGGTAAAGTCTAGCTCCCGGTCTTTCTAGCCACACTTCCGCATATCGACTCTCCTCCGGGTTAAGGGGTTTTTTATTATTAACCCAGAGGTTTAATTGCTGTCTTACCCAATCTTCTTCTGACCCATAGACTGGCCAAAAGACATTTTTAGAAATCTTCTTCCCTCCCCATACCTTAGTACAATATTCTATCATCTTCTGCTTATCTTTCCCTAGGGTTCCAAGGAAATATCTCCAATTGTCTAAGATATATGCCAGAGGGGTATTCTTAGGTACAGTGGGTACCCTTCCCATGGGAGTCGAAGGCTTGCTGCCCTTCGCCCCCATCTTCTGGAATATCCACAAACATACACTCACTCGCTCCCCTTGTTCCTGGCCCAGTCCCTCGCGGGAGATGGGAAACGCAGTACTTAAGAGTCCGCACTCGCTTGGTTCAGTATATCGAACCTCTCACTCGTTATATCCCAGGAAACCCAATCCCGCCCGAACGGCAAACCCGCAAACAAATTCGCAATATACTTACGCGTCCTGCGTCTTCGTCCGGACTCCCGTGCACAGAATTTTTATGGGATTTTACCGGTTTCTCCTTTGCTCATTATTCTAGAATTTAGGTTCGTCGGTAAGGTTGGAGTAAGCTGTTGGTCGCGGGGCCGCGAAATGTCGCGGGGCGCCTCCCCGGAGGACCAAAGCCCACCGTTCCTTATCCGAGTCACGGCACCAGAAATTGTTATAAATTGAGACCACAACAGATCATAATCCAATTAAAATTTTATTAATTATAGCAAGTAGAATATGAGCAAAAACAGCGCTGGACGACAGGGGAGTCTGCGCTCCGCCCACTGCCGTCCTGAGCACTTCAAACAGTCCCTTTTTATACATCTTTACTCCCGTGTTCATGAGGTAGTGGAGGTACTCTGCGCATGCTTCAGTTGTTGTTAGGGGGTCGTTTTCTGCCTTCTGGTGGTCGTTGAGGCCGAAGTAAGAAGTCTTCCTCCTTTGTCCCATAGTTGACCCCTCACTCATATGTCCTTATATGGGGTAGTTTGTCCTGTTTCTGTCGGTTCCTGGACATCTGGTGGTTATCTTATCTTACACAAGCGGTATCTTGTGGCTGTTTATATCTTTTGCTGTCTGACCTTTACATTGGGCCTAACATAAATCTTTATAAACAATACCCTAGTCCATAGTTTCTCACACTGTCTGACCTTTACATTGGGCTTAACATAAATCTTAATAAACAATACCCTAGTCCATAGTTTCTCACATTCCCCAAACAGTATCACATTTAGAGCAGAGGATAATCGTTCCTTTCTACCCCAAACTCTTGGCTGGGGACACGTTGCAGTGCTATCAAACTAGCAGACCACAACAAGGCTTTAGCGTTGGCCATATTCTACTGCCGGTGCTGTAGCACCTTCCTCCAGAGGCCAGACCACACTGCTCCTCCTCCAGCTGACACCCTCTCCCACAAGCCACAGGGCTATTTAACCCCTTAGCGGGAACCAGCTACACCTGCACATCGCCCATGTCAATCAACCCACTGCCTCTGAGGCAAGGCCACAGCTGCGTGTTATCAATGCTAATCAACCCACCGCCTTCATTCCTCTACAGGGACAAGCTCACCAAGCACATTTCCACCACCCACAACTGGCTGCTAAAATGTCATTCGCACAGAGCAACGTGTGGAAAAAAAAAAAAATAAAAAATTCCTCCAGGACACATCAAAGTAATTCCACTACTGTTCAGGCTCCCAAGGTACTTTCACCCGTTAAAGCCATCGCAAGGCCTGACGGCCCATTTCTCTCCTTGTACCACCACCACTCCAGAAAAGCAGAGGAAATGTGATGGAGACAGCACACTGGGTGAGCTACAGAGCCCCTGATACCATCTACTAAACACGAAGAGTGTGAGCATGGGAAGGACTAGAAAGGCACTCCACTTACCGTTTAGCTGCTTTCTTGCCCATGAGGTGTCGGTGGAATTGGTGGTCAGCCTTGATTATTGCGTAATCCGTCCCGTGGATCTAAAAAGAATTATATTTTTTATATCTATCTATATATGTATGGATGTACATTATTTTATATTATAATATATAGGGCCAGGTAGGACAGGCCACCGCTTCTGTCTCGTGCCCTAAGTAACTGCCTACTGCCACTATTGGCACTGACTCACCAGCGGTCAGCTACAAGCACTTCTGCTCTTCAGCAGAGCACAAGCATTCCTCTGCTTTGAGAAGAGAGCATTGTGCTCATGAAACATTGAAAAGACTGACTTCTATGCCTCTCCAGCTATAACCAAGAGAATCCTTCCTTCTCCGCACCAAAAAAATTAATGCTGACTTTTCAAGGATGCTATGGATGAGGTTCATAACCAAGGGGTGTCATCCACCTGGCCACACAATTTGTCTCCTGCAAGTTCGATTAAGCATGCCAAGACATCCTATGGATGTGACAAACACCTCATCACCTCTGCTCTGTTGCCCCTTCTTCCCCGAGTTCCTGTTCTCCTTCATAATACCTAGTTGTTCTCTCATTATGAATCCTCCCTTCCCCTTATCAGTGTCAATGGAATCATCGTTCCATGGACAATGAGTCGTCCCGTTCCCCCGCTTGGTCCGAGAGTATTACCTCTGTTCAGTGGCTTGATCCAGGGTGATAGTGCTCGTTCTAGGCGCTGTAAAAAGCGAAATCTATATCCTATGTCCTGATTTTGGGTATCTAACATTAATGCAAAACAGTAATCCTCACACAGTTTTTATTTCATTCTGTAGCGTCGGTGTCGGTATCGGCTGCCTGCGGTAAAGGTTCACGGAAAGGTCTTACATTCTTCGCTGGGATCCATCGAGGTCCTTTTTCTGTAGAGACACAAGCATAACCTTTTCCCCGTGTAACAAGAGGATATGGTCCCATAATTTTACCTGTTTCTGCATCTCGGACCGATACCGGGCCTTTAACCCGTGCCTCGACGGAGGTAGCTGCAGTGAAACGTCGACCTATCGGTGGGTCGTTATCTATTCAAGAACAATTCAAAAAATTAAAAACATACAACGCTTTCTGTAACCGTTCCTCGGGAATAGCCATGCCCATTCCCCCTTTTTGTTGTTGTCATAAACGTTTCAGAGACCGATGAGACCCTTCAATGAGAGATCGACCGGTGGGGGAATGAGCAATGCCGGTAATGTGAGTTCTACCCCATAGGGCAAAAGAGGTTTTTACAGTTGTTGAAACGTAAAGATAAAGACCGACAACGGCCCAGCTTAAGGGAATACCTAAAGCAGCAAAAGCACGCATTAAATGTCTACGAACAGCTCGTGCCTTTTCTCCTGTGTGACACGAGGCAACCAAGGCACCTGAAAATGTATCAATGGAAGAGTGGATATATTTAAGGCTACCAAATTCAGAATCATGCGTGACATCTGTTTGCCATAACGGTAGGCTTTGTAATCCTCTAGGATTAGCTCCTGCAGCAACTGATGGGAAAGAATGTTTTTGACAGTCGGGACAGACAGCAATAATACTTGATGCTTGTTGAGCAGCAAGGCCAAACTGTCGCTTAAGAGCTCCAGCGTTTCGATGGAAAAAAAGAGTGCCTTCGCTTAGCTTGTGCAATACGGTCTGGCAGTACTTGAACTGGTCACGGCAATAGGTCAGCTCGTCGATTGCCTTCTGCAAGAAAACCAGGTAGCGAGGTATGAGACCTAATATGCATAACAAAATAAGGCGCAGATCGAGAGTCCAAAAGGAAAATAAGTTCCTGTAACAGGGTAAAGGGTTGTGAATGCGAAACACTCCGCAGCACAGAAGCTTCAGCTCGTGGAACAATACCTGCAACATAAGCAGAATCAGTAACAAGGTGGAGTGGTACATTCCATTCTCGGAAAACACGAACAACTGCATTCAGTTCTCCTGTTTGAGGTGAACCGGAGACCGTCTCTATGTCCGAATCCCATTGTCTCCGTTGAAAACCTTAGGAAGACAGGAATTGAACCTGCACAGAAGAGATCAAAGCGCTCCATACTCCCCTTATATTACTTCCCAGTAGGGTCAGCTAAACAAAAGCTATCGGGCCCATACCCCGAAAATGATGGTTTAACCTCTTCCTCTACTAAATGAGCCCCGTCACAAAACTAACGTTCTCCTTAAGCCTTCTACTAGGAACAACCATCACAATTTCAAGCAACCACTGACTGCTAGCCTGGCCTGGACTAGAAATCAACACCCTTGCCATTATCCCCTTCCTTTCAAAATCACACCACCCTCGAGCTATGGAAGCTGCAATCAAATACTTTCTCGTCCAAGCAACCGCCTCCGCATTAATCCTCTTCTCAAGCACAATCAACGCACAGTTCACCGGACAATGAGACATTCCGCGACTAAGCCACCCAACAGCCTCCCTACTACTAACTACAGCAGTCGCAATAAAACTAGGCCTAGTACCCTTTCACTTCTGATGTCCAGAGGTCATACAAGGCTCACCTATAACCACTGCCCTACTCGTCTCTACATGAATAAAACTCCCCCCACTCACTCTTCTTTTCTTAACTGCCCCCTCACTGAACCCACTCCTACTGACAACCGTGGCCATTGCATCCGCAGCCATCGGAGGGCGAACAGGACTTAACCAAACACAAATCCGAAAAGTCCTAGCTTTCTCATCGATCGCCCACCTAGGCTGAATAACCATCATCCTCATATACAACCCCAAGCTAACATTAATAACCTTCTACCCATACTCCTTAAGAACCGCCTCCATTTTCTTAGCCCTCAACACAACCAACTCCTCAAAACTATCCACAATAATAACCTCCTGAACAAAAATACCATCACTAAACGCATCCTTGACGCTAGCACTACTATCCCTAGCCGGCCTGCCCCCACTCCCTGGCTTTTTACCAAAATGACTCATTATCCAGGAACTAACTAAGCAAGAGATATCAACCGCAGCCATAATTATTTCAATACTCTCCCTACAAGGTTTATTTTTCTACCTACGCCTTGCATATTGCTCCACACTCCCACCAAACACTACAAGCTTCATAAAACAATGATACAATAACAAATCCACAGGCACACCAATTGCTACCTTAATTTCTCTGTCAGTCCTCCTTCTCCCCCCTTCTCCCGCAATCCTGACCGTTACCTAAGAAACTTAGGATCCCCTGCCTACCAAACCGAAGGCCTTCAAAGCCTTAACTAAGAGTTAAATCCTCTTAGTTTCTGCCCACACCACTAAGGCCCGCAGGACACTAAACCTGCACCATCTAAATGCAACGCAGATACTCTAATTCAGCTAGGGCCTCCACGATAAGCCTAGACAGACGGGCCTCGATCCCATAAACTTCTAATTAACAGCTAGACGCTCAAACCAACGAGCTTCTGTCTACCAGACTCCGGCACACTCTCAGCGTACATCAATGAGTTTGCAACTCAACATGAACTTCACCACAGAGTCGATAAGAAGAGGAATTCAACCTCTGTAAAAAGGACTACAGCCTAACGCCTAAACACTCAGCCACCTGACCCGTGACCTTCATCAACCGATGACTAGTTTCAACAAACCACAATGACATCGGCACCCTATACCTACTCTTCGGAGCATGGGCAGGCATAGCCGAGTACCGCCCTCAGCCTCCTTATTCGAGCAGAACTTGGCCAACCAGGAACTCTCCTAGGAGACGACCAAATCTACAATGTCATCATCACCGCCCATGCCTTCGTAAGAATCTTCTTCACAGTTATAGCCATTATAATCGAAGGGTTTGGAAACTGACTAGTCCCCCTTATAATTGGAGCCCCAGACATAGCATTCCCCCGCATAAACAACATCAGTTTCTGAACTACTTCCTCCGTCCTTCCTACTGCTCCTAGCGTCCTCCACAGTAGAAGCTGGAGTCGGAACAGGATGAACCATATACCCGCCCCTAGCAGGCAACCTAGCCCATGCTGGCGCCTCAGTAGACCTAGCCATCTTCTCCCTACACCTCGCAGGTGTGTCTTCCATCTTAGGGGCCATCAACTTTAACACAACAGCCATTAACATAACCCCCCCTGCCTTATCGCAATATCCAACTCCCCTATTCGTATGATCCGTACTCCTATTGCCCTCACTTCCAGTCCTGGCCGCCGGCATCACCATACTACTGACCGACCGAAACCTAAACACTTTTCATTGACCCCGCTGGAGGAGGAGACCCCATTCTCTACCAGCACCTGTTCTGATTCTTTGGCCACCAGGAAGTTTACATCTTAATCCTTCACGGCTTTGGAATCATCTCACATGTTGTAACGTATTACGCAGGCAAAAAAGAACCATTCGGCTACATAGGAATAGTCTGAGCTATACTATCGATTGGATTCCTGGGCTTTGTCATATGAGCCCACCACATATTCACTGTCGGAATAGACGTAGACAGCCGAGCATACTTCATCTCCGCCACTATAATCATCGCCATCCCAACCGGCATTCAGGTATTCAGCTGACTAGCCACACCACACGGAGGCACCATCAAATGAGATCCACCGATACTGTGAGCCTTGGGCTTCATCTTCCTCTTCACACTTGCCAATAAGGTGTCGGTGGAATTGGTGCTCAACCTTGATTACTGCGTAATCCATCCCGTGGATCTAAAAAGAATTTTATATATATATAATATTGTACGCACATACATACATATATATATATTATATAGGGCCAGGTAGGACAGGCCACCGCTTCTGTCTCGTGCCCTAAGTAACTGCCTACTGCCAGTATTGGCACTGACTCACCAGCGGTCAGCTACAAGCACTTCTGCTCTTCAGCAGAGCACAAGCATTCCTCTGCTTTGAGAAGAGAGCATTGTGCTCATGAAACATTGAAAAGACTGACTTCTACGCCTCTCCAGCTATAACCAAGAGAATCCTTCCTTCTCCGCACCAAAAAAATTAATGCTGACTTTTCAAGGATGCTATGGATGAGGTTCATAACCAAGGGGTGTCATCCACCTGGCCACACAATTTGTCTCCTGCAAGTTCGATTAAGCATGCCAAGACATCCTATGGATGTGACAAACACCTCATCACCTCTGCTCTGTTGCCCCTTCTTCCCCCAGTTTCTTACTGGAACTAGTAACTCCAGCTCACCAGTTCCTTGAGCATGGCTTCAATCTGTTCCTGAGCCACATGCACATCTTCTGTAGGTCCTTCCAAAGTGATGTTATCCTGTGGCGAGCAGCCTCACAGTTTGCCCTCTTGCCTGTGCTAACAATTGTCTCCGAGTTGCTGTTCTTTGCTGGGAGATCAATTATGGTGTTGCTTTCTTTACGGATCTGCCACAAAGGGAAAAAAAAAAAAAAATCATCTCAGAAGTGTCCCATGTCAGAAGAAAAAGCCTCGCAGGCTATATTGGACATCACCAATGGGCAGGAGAGAGCATCCAGTGGGATTTTGCTGCAGGCAGTGATCATCACGAGCACTTGAGTTAGGAGCAGTATCTCACCTTCTTGATGTTGGCACCTCCTTTCCCTACGATGTTCTTGTGGAACTGTTTGCAGATGGGGACAGAAATAGAAAAGCTGTTTTCAACCTAAGGGAGAAAGGAAGGGAGAACTGAAGATTACACTGTCGTGGCAAGGGAGGCCCGACTTCAGGAACTCTGATAAACGAGCTTTTGAAAAGAGGCTTAGACCCAAGGAAGTTCTCTATACGAGGGACTTGTAAGACTAAACAAAGGCAAGGACGTTCCCCTATAGCCTTCCCATAACAGGTACTACCCCCTGCCTCCATTCAGCCAAAACAGCGTCGACAGCTCCCTCCTCTTGAGGTGTTTTAGCTCTACCCAAGCCAGTAGAGCTCTGCTTTGCCCCAGGGTTATCCAGGCACGGAGGAGGGAAGTGCAGGCAGAAGACCTCCTTACCAGGTCTGCCACCGTCTTTTGCATGTACTCGGTGCACTTCTCCACCTCGTTTTTGGGACCTCGGAGTTGGACGATGTCACTCTTGTGTGCAGGGTCTGGGAAGTTGATGATAACCTGCAGGAGCGGTCATTTAGAGTTAGCTCAAGCAAAAGCAAGAACCCTTGTGTCAGACACATGCAAAGGTTGGGGGGATCCTACACATGCCCTTTTCCCATTCAGAAACGGGGAACCGTGTTAGCGGCCTCTGGCTAAAAGAACTATCTTCTCAGACACTTGCGCTACAGAGCCACTAAAGTTACGACTTCTGTGACGACAGGCCTACTACCCATGTAGGAAAGAACCCCTCTGGATTCCTCCTCTCCTACAAAGCCTTACCTCTGGGAATTGCTCCCGGATTTCCCAGACCCGCTCAGCCTTCTGCCCAGTGATGGTCCGGTGGAATTTCTGCTCAACGATTAGGTCCGCAGCGTGTTCATTTTCCTGACGGGAACAGAGGGCACACTGAGTGTTCAGCCGGAGAGCCGTCTACTTTGACTTAGCGGTTTGCTGCCCGACGGTTTACTTGCCAGCACTGTCCCTCTTTTCTCCAGACCAAATTCACTCTGCGTTGACAGAGAAGGGCTACCCGAGGGAACAGGGGAAGACATTTGTGAAGAGGAACTTGCACTTGTCATGAGATCCAAGTGCTCCGTGGGCAAGGGGCACACACTCGCACCAGAAGGTTACAAGGGAACACGAGAGCCCAAACCCTGCACTCTCCCAAACATCACGTCCTACCCACTCACCATACGGGAAGCGAGTTCCAGCAGCTCGCTCTTGGCCTGTGGGACCCCCTGTGGGTCTCCTTCCATTCTGATCGGGTTGCTCTTCTCGTTGTCCGGGGGAATGCGCACAGACACCTTGTACAGATCCTTCATCCTGTTCACTTCGAGGCAAGGACTGTGGTGACGCCGTCTGCTAGGTAAGGACCTGGAAGCAAGGCACCTGGATTATCACTGCTCAGAGGCTGATGAAGAAGTAAAGCCGCCTCTGGGAAGGGCTCGGTGGGGTAGGGTTGAGCCAGGGGAAATTGCCTCTTCCCCCTGGAGTTCAGCGAGAGCAGACCTGTGCCACACGAGAGCCTGTCCAAGTAAATACCGTGGCATCTACAGAGCCCATTGTTCCCTTGTCAGAGCCAGGCGTGTTTCTTCCCCAAACAGTATCACATTTAGAGCAGAGGATAATCGTTCCTTTCTACCCCAAACTCTTGGCTGGGGACACGTTGCAGTGCTATCAAACTAGCAGACCGCAACAAGGCTTTAGCGTTGGCCATATTCTACTGCCGGTGCTGTAGCACCTTCCTCCAGAGGCCAGACCACACTGCTCCTCCTCCAGCTGACACCCTCTCCCACAAGCCACAGGGCTATTTAACCCCTTAGCGGGAACCAGCTACACCTGCACATCGCCCATGTCAATCAACCCACTGCCTCTGAGGCAAGGCCACAGCTGCGTGTTATCAATGCTAATCAACCCACCGCCTTCATTCCTCTACAGGGACAAGCTCACCAAGCACATTTCCACCACCCACAACTGGCTGCTAAAATGTCATTCGCACAGAGCAGCGTGTGGAAAAAAAAAAAAAAAAAAAAATTCCTCCAGGACACATCAAAGTAATTCCACTACTGTTCAGGCTCCCAAGGTACTTTCACCCGTTCAAGCCATCGCAAGGCCTGACGGCCCATTTCTCTCCTTGTACCACCACCACTCCAGAAAAGCAGAGGAAATGTGATGGAGACAGCACACTGGGTGAGCTACAGAGCCCCTGATACCATCTACTAAACACGAAGAGTGTGAGCATGGGAAGGACTAGAAAGGCACTCCACTTACCGTTTAGCTGCTTTCTTGCCAATGAGGTGTCGGTGGAATTGGTGGTCAGCCTTGATTATTGCGTAATCCGTCCCCTGGATCTAAAAAGAATTATATTTTTTATATCTATCTATATATGTATGGATGTACATTATTTTATATTATAATATATAGGGCCAGGTAGGACAGGCCACCGCTTCTGTCTCGTGCCCTAAGTAACTGCCTACTGCCAGTATTGGCACTGACTCGCCAGCGGTCAGCTACAAGCACTTCTGCTCTTCAGCAGAGCACAAGCATTCCTCTGCTTTGAGAAGAGAGCATTGTGCTCATGAAACATTGAAAAGACTGACTTCTATGCCTCTCCAGCTATAACCAAGAGAATCCTTCCTTCTCCGCACCAAAAAAAATAATGCTGACTTTTCAAGGATGCTATGGATGAGGTTCATAACCAAGGGGTGTCATCCACCTGGCCACACAATTTGTCTCCTGCAAGTACGATTAAGCATGCCAAGACATCCTATGGATGTGACAAACACCTCATCACCTCTGCTCTGTTGCCCCTTCTTCCCCCAGTTCCTGTTCTCCTTCATAATACCTAGTTCTCTCATTATGAATCCTCCCTTCCCCTTATCAGTGTCAATGGAATCATCGTTCCATGGACAATGAGTCGTCCCGTTCCCCCGCTTGGTCCGAGAGTATTACCTCTGTTCAGTGGCTTGATCCAGGGTGATAGTGCTCGTTCTAGGCGCTGTAAAAAGCGAAATCTATATCCTATGTCCTGATTTTGGGTATCTAACATTAATGCAAAACAGTAATCCTCACACAGTTTTTATTTCATTCTGTAGCGTCGGTGTCGGTATCGGCTGCCTGCGGTAAAGGTTCACGGAAAGGTCTTACATTCTTCGCTGGGATCCATCGAGGTCCTTTTTCTGTAGAGACACAAGCATAACCTTTTCCCCGTGTAACAAGAGGATATGGTCCCATAATTTTACCTGTTTCTGCATCTCGGACCGATACCGGGCCTTTAACCCGTGCCTCGACGGAGGTAGCTGCAGTGAAACGTCGACCTATCGGTGGGTCGTTATCTATTCAAGAACAATTCAAAAAATTAAAAACATACAACGCTTTCTGTAACCGTTCCTCGGGAACAGCCATGCCCATTCCCCCTTTTTGTTGTTGTCATAAACGTTTCAGAGACCGATGAGACCCTTCAATGAGAGATCGACCGGTGGGGGAATGAGCAATGCCGGTAATGTGAGTTCTACCCCATAGGGCAAAAGAGGTTTTTACAGTTGTTGAAACGTAAAGATAAAGACCGACAACGGCCCAGCTTAAGGGAATACCTAAAGCAGCAAAAGCACGCATTAAATGTCTACGAACAGCTCGTGCCTTTTCTCCTGTGTGACACGAGGCAACCAAGGCACCTGAAAATGTATCAATGGAAGAGTGGATATATTTAAGGCTACCAAATTCAGAATCATGCGTGACATCTGTTTGCCATAACGGTAGGCTTTGTAATCCTCTAGGATTAACTCCTGCAGCAACTGATGGGAAAGAATGTTTTTGACAATCGGGACAGACAGCAATAATACTTGATGCTTGTTGAGCAGCAAGGCCAAACTGTCGCTTAAGAGCTCCAGCGTTTCGATGGAAAAAAAGAGTGCCTTCGCTTAGCTTGTGCAATACGGTCTGGCAGTACTTGAACTGGTCACGGCAATAGGTCAGCTCGTCGATTGCCTTCTGCAAGAAAACCAGGTAGCGAGGTATGAGACCTAATATGCATAACAAAATAAGGCGCAGATCGAGAGTCCAAAAGGAAAATAAGTTCCTGTAACAGGGTAAAGGGTTGTGAATGCGAAACACTCCGCAGCACAGAAGCTTCAGCTCGTGGAACAATACCTGCAACATAAGCAGAATCAGTAACAAGGTGGAGTGGTACATTCCATTCTCGGAAAACACGAACAACTGCATTCAGTTCTCCTGTTTGAGGTGAACCGGAGACCGTATCTATGTCCGAATCCCATTGCCTCCGTTGATCATCCCACCACAGAAGAACAGATTTATGCGATTGGCCCGATCCATCTGTAAACACAGTAAGCGCCGGTAAGGGTTGTTCGCTTCTTCTGGGGTTTAACATCAGACGAAAATCAACGTTAAACAGTTTGTGTGAAGGTGGATGGGAAGTTATTCGACCTGTATGTTCTCGCCCGGCACCTCCCCGGGACCTACAGCTTGACAAACTATTGCTGTACAATTCAACCACGAGAACCTCTAACACCTTTACCGCTCAAACCTAGCCTTCTCCTTAACATCTTGTATATCCCATAAACACCACCTACCCAAAACCTCAGCACTAAAATCATATTAACCCAAACCCCCCATACACACACGCCCCTAAGACTATAGGCGCCCAAACAGCCAACGAAGCCAACGAAACCAACGAAACCACGTCCCCGTAGCTTACAATCCAAAGCGTGGCACTGAAGATGCCAAGATGGCGTCCAATATGAAAGCCGAGGACAAAAGACTTAGCCCTAACCTTACGGTTGGCTCCTGCTAGACCTAGACGTGCAAGTATCTGCGGCCCAGTGTAAATGCCCTAGGCCTCCTGCTAAGACCGAAGGAGCAGGCATCAGGCACACGCTACCAACTGTAGCCCAAGACGCCTTGCTCAGCCACACCCCCACGGGCACTCAGCAGTAATTAACAGTAAGCAAGAAGCGCAAGCTTGACTTAGTCACGGCAACCTTCAGGGTTGGTAAATCTCGTGCCAGCCGCCGCGGTCACACCAGAAACCCAAGCCAACAGTCACACGGCGTAGAGAGTGGACCAGAGCCTGTCAGAATAACTAGGAAACCGAAACACAGCTAAGCTGTCGTAAGCCCGAGATACCCCTAAGGCCAACCTAAAGATGATCCTAGTAAACCTGACTGCGGCGAATGAAGAGACGGGACGCAGCTTGATGCAAGCAAATGTCAATGCGTTGTGCAGAAGCACGAGGTTTTATACGCTTGCAGAAGCTGCGCGTTTTAAACCAATTGCTTCTTGAGGCTAAGCCTTGCATACTAGGCAATCCCTGATTGGTGGTTAACTACCGGCACTTAACAGCAAGGTGTTACCTTTCCTTGGCGCCATCCGTCTCCCACTCCCCTGTGCTCTGTAACCATGCCCCATCATGTTGTTAATTGTTGTCTAGACAAGCTCGAGCACACTCCCCTCAGCTGACCGATTGCCACGCGTGGTCCTAGTTTCCAGCCCGCTCCTGCACCTCCCCCTTCCTGTTGCACAAAAGAACCTTTGAAAGCGAACGAGGAAAAACAAGGCCTAAGCAACAGAACAAATAAAAAACCAACTAAGACATATTATCACTGTCAAAATAACCCACTGCCTTTGTTCCGTACAATTCTACAATTTCCCCTTTTTGTTTTTGAACAGCTAGTACCAGGTTTGCCATGTTCCGCAGGGCCCTTGCAAACATGACAGCAACCAAGGTAATAGCAAACAAACAACACTGCCAATCGAGTGAATGGATGCCAGAAAAGGCTGAAATTTTCTCAGATTTTGATAACATGTTGCTGCAGTGGGGCGCCTAAAATCCACGCAGCACATACCATCAAAATCCTCACAGCCACGTCCTTGAACCAACAACAAAAAGCAGCGGCAATTTTGACTCACATGCTTAACTGCCTACCAAACAAGGTGATTGAACTCTTTAATGCTTTCCCTGCTGTTACTCTGCATAAGAGAAGAAGCGCTGCGACACGTTCCCATCCTAGCCTCCTACTACATTAGCATCTACAGAAAGACAATGCTCGACATGCAAAGTGTAAACAACATCACCTTCTTTTGGATTAACGTTATACGTAGGCGGAAGGGCACACCAAACAAGAACCGTTTCCGTCAAAAAGTTCGAAACATAGCATGCCTTCTCTGAACATACCTCTGGGGTCATCCCCTTCATTCCCTCCTTTTGATGCAAAGAGAGACACTTGACCCTAACAGAGAAGCCCCTGTTTACATCTCTGAGCCAGGACACAAGCCGCAGCTGTGCGCGCCACCAGGCTCAGGGCAGAAACCACTCCTGTAGTTACCTAACTAGATATCTCGACAAGCGTGCAGACACCTATTAAACACTAAATAACCATGTTTATCGTTCCTGTTCTCCTTCGTAATACCTAGTTGTTCTCTCATTATGAATCCTCCCTTCCCCTTATCAGTGTCAATGGAATCATCGTTCCATGGACAATGAGTCGTCCCGTTCCCCCGCTTGGTCCGAGAGTATTACCTCTGTTCAGTGGCTTGATCCAGGGTGATAGTGCTCGTTCTAGGCGCTGTAAAAAGCGAAATCTATATCCTATGTCCTGATTTTGGGTATCTAACATTAATGCAAAACAGTAATCCTCACACAGTTTTTATTTCATTCTGTAGCGTCGGTGTCGGTATCGGCTGCCTGCGGTAAAGGTTCACGGAAAGGTCTTACATTCTTCGCTGGGATCCATCGAGGTCCTTTTTCTGTAGAGACACAAGCATAACCTTTTCCCCGTGTAACAAGAGGATATGGTCCCATAATTTTACCTGTTTCTGCATCTCGGACCGATACCGGGCCTTTAACCCGTGCCTCGACGGAGGTAGCTGCAGTGAAACGTCGACCTATCGGTGGGTCGTTATCTATTCAAGAACAATTCAAAAAATTAAAAACATACAACGCTTTCTGTAACCGTTCCTCAGGAATAGCCATGCCCATTCCCCCTTTTTGTTGTTGTCATAAACGTTTCAGAGACCGATGAGACCCTTCAATGAGAGATCGACCGGTGGGGGAATGAGCAATGCCGGTAATGTGAGTTCTACCCCATAGGGCAAAAGAGGTTTTTACAGTTGTTGAAACGTAAAGATAAAGACCGACAACGGCCCAGCTTAAGGGAATACCTAAAGCAGCAAAAGCACGCATTAAATGTCTACGAACAGCTCGTGCCTTTTCTCCTGTGTGACACGAGGCAACCAAGGCACCTGAAAATGTATCAATGGAAGAGTGGATATATTTAAGGCTACCAAATTCAGAATCATGCGTGACATCTGTTTGCCATAACGGTAGGCTTTGTAATCCTCTAGGATTAACTCCTGCAGCAACTGATGGGAAAGAATGTTTTTGACAATCGGGACAGACAGCAATAATACTTGATGCTTGTTGAGCAGCAAGGCCAAACTGTCGCTTAAGAGCTCCAGCGTTTCGATGGAAAAAAAGAGTGCCTTCGCTTAGCTTGTGCAATACGGTCTGGCAGTACTTGAACTGGTCACGGCAATAGGTCAGCTCGTCGATTGCCTTCTGCAAGAAAACCAGGTAGCGAGGTATGAGACCTAATATGCATAACAAAATAAGGCGCAGATCGAGAGTCCAAAAGGAAAATAAGTTCCTGTAACAGGGTAAAGGGTTGTGAATGCGAAACACTCCGCAGCACAGAAGCTTCAGCTCGTGGAACAATACCTGCAACATAAGCAGAATCAGTAACAAGGTGGAGTGGTACATTCCATTCTCGGAAAACACGAACAACTGCATTCAGTTCTCCTGTTTGAGGTGAACCGGAGACCGTCTCTATGTCCGAATCCCATTGTCTCCGTTGAAAACCTTAGGAAGACAGGAATTGAACCTGCACAGAAGAGATCAAAGCGCTCCATACTCCCCTTATATTACTTCCCAGTAGGGTCAGCTAAACAAAAGCTATCGGGCCCATACCCCGAAAATGATGGTTTAACCTCTTCCTCTACTAAATGAGCCCCGTCACAAAACTAACGTTCTCCTTAAGCCTTCTACTAGGAACAACCATCACAATTTCAAGCAACCACTGACTGCTAGCCTGGCCTGGACTAGAAATCAACACCCTTGCCATTATCCCCTTCCTTTCAAAATCACACCACCCTCGAGCTATGGAAGCTGCAATCAAATACTTTCTCGTCCAAGCAACCGCCTCCGCATTAATCCTCTTCTCAAGCACAATCAACGCACAGTTCACCGGACAATGAGACATTCCGCGACTAAGCCACCCAGCAGCCTCCCTACTACTAACTACAGCAGTCGCAATAAAACTAGGCCTAGTACCCTTTCACTTCTGATGTCCAGAGGTCATACAAGGCTCACCTATAACCACTGCCCTACTCGTCTCTACATGAATAAAACTCCCCCCACTCACTCTTCTTTTCTTAACTGCCCCCTCACTGAACCCACTCCTACTGACAACCGTGGCCATTGCATCCGCAGCCATCGGAGGGCGAACAGGACTTAACCAAACACAAATCCGAAAAGTCCTAGCTTTCTCATCGATCGCCCACCTAGGCTGAATAACCATCATCCTCATATACAACCCCAAGCTAACATTAATAACCTTCTACCTATACTCCTTAAGAACCGCCTCCATTTTCTTAGCCCTCAACACAACCAACTCCTCAAAACTATCCACAATAATAACCTCCTGAACAAAAATACCATCACTAAACGCATCCTTGACGCTAGCACTACTATCCCTAGCCGGCCTGCCCCCACTCCCTGGCTTTTTACCAAAATGACTCATTATCCAGGAACTAACTAAGCAAGAGATATCAACCGCAGCCATAATTATTTCAATACTCTCCCTACAAGGTTTATTTTTCTACCTACGCCTTGCATATTGCTCCACACTCCCACCAAACACTACAAGCTTCATAAAACAATGATACAATAACAAATCCACAGGCACACCAATTGCTACCTTAATTTCTCTGTCAGTCCTCCTTCTCCCCCCTTCTCCCGCAATCCTGACCGTTACCTAAGAAACTTAGGATCCCCTGCCTACCAAACCGAAGGCCTTCAAAGCCTTAACTAAGAGTTAAATCCTCTTAGTTTCTGCCCACACCACTAAGGCCCGCAGGACACTAAACCTGCACCATCTAAATGCAACGCAGATACTCTAATTCAGCTAGGGCCTCCACGATAAGCCTAGACAGACGGGCCTCGATCCCATAAACTTCTAATTAACAGCTAGACGCTCAAACCAACGAGCTTCTGTCTACCAGACTCCGGCACACTCTCAGCGTACATCAATGAGTTTGCAACTCAACATGAACTTCACCACAGAGTCGATAAGAAGAGGAATTCAACCTCTGTAAAAAGGACTACAGCCTAACGCCTAAACACTCAGCCACCTGACCCGTGACCTTCATCAACCGATGACTAGTTTCAACAAACCACAATGACATCGGCACCCTATACCTACTCTTCGGAGCATGGGCAGGCATAGCCGAGTACCGCCCTCAGCCTCCTTATTCGAGCAGAACTTGGCCAACCAGGAACTCTCCTAGGAGACGACCAAATCTACAATGTCATCATCACCGCCCATGCCTTCGTAAGAATCTTCTTCACAGTTATAGCTATTATAATCGAAGGGTTTGGAAACTGACTAGTCCCCCTTATAATTGGAGCCCCAGACATAGCATTCCCCCGCATAAACAACATCAGTTTCTGAACTACTTCCTCCGTAATTCCTACTGCTCCTAGCGTCCTCCACAGTAGAAGCTGGAGTCGGAACAGGATGAACCATATACCCGCCCCTAGCAGGCAACCTAGCCCATGCTGGCGCCTCAGTAGACCTAGCCATCTTCTCCCTACACCTCGCAGGTGTGTCTTCCATCTTAGGGGCCATCAACTTTAACACAACAGCCATTAACATAACCCCCCCTGCCTTATCGCAATATCCAACTCCCCTATTCGTATGATCCGTACTCCTATTGCCCTCACTTCCAGTCCTGGCCGCCGGCATCACCATACTACTGACCGACCGAAACCTAAACACTTTTCATTGACCCCGCTGGAGGGGGAGACCCCATTCTCTACCAGCACCTGTTCTGATTCTTTGGCCACCAGGAAGTTTACATCTTAATCCTTCACGGCTTTGGAATCATCTCACATGTTGTAACGTATTACGCAGGCAAAAAAGAACCATTCGGCTACATAGGAATAGTCTGAGCTATACTATCGATTGGATTCCTGGGCTTTGTCATATGAGCCCACCACATATTCACTGTCGGAATAGACGTAGACAGCCGAGCATACTTCATCTCCGCCACTATAATCATCGCCATCCCAACCGGCATTCAGGTATTCAGCTGACTAGCCACACCACACGGAGGCACCATCAAATGAGGTCCACCGATACTGTGAGCCTTGGGCTTCATCTTCCTCTTCACACTTGCCAATAAGGTGTCGGTGGAATTGGTGCTCAGCCTTGATTACTGCGTAATCCATCCCGTGGATCTAAAAAGAATTTTATATATATATAATATTGTACGCACATACATACATATATATATATTATATAGGGCCAGGTAGGACAGGCCACCGCTTCTGTCTCGTGCCCTAAGTAACTGCCTACTGCCACTATTGGCACTGACTCGCCAGCGGTCAGCTACAAGCACTTCTGCTCTTCAGCAGAGCACAAGCATTCCTCTGCTTTGAGAAGAGAGCATTGTGCTCATGAAACATTGAAAAGACTCACTTCTATGCCTCTCCAGCTATAACCAAGAGAATCCTTCCTTCTCCGCACCAAAAAAATTAATGCTGACTTTTCAAGGATGCTATGGATGAGGTTCATAACCAAGGGGTGTCATCCACCTGGCCACACAATTTGTCTCCTGCAAGTTCGATTAAGCATGCCAAGACATCCTATGGATGTGACAAACACCTCATCACCTCTGCTCTGTTGCCCCTTCTTCCCCCAGTTTCTTACTGGAACTAGTAACTCCAGCTCACCAGTTCCTTGAGCATGGCTTCAATCGGTTCCTGAGCCACATGCACATCTTCTGTAGGTCCTTCCAAAGTGATGTTATCCTGTGGCGAGCAGCCTCACAGTTTGCCCTCTTGCCTGTGCTAACAATTGTCTCCGAGTTGCTGTTCTTTGCTGGGAGATCAATTTTGGTGTTGCTTTCTTTACGGATCTGCCACAAAGGGAAAAAAAAAAAAAATCATCTCAGAAGTGTCCCATGTCAGAAGAAAAACCCTCGCAGGCTATATTGGACATCACCAATGGGCAGGAGAGAGCATCCAGTGGGATTTTGCTGCAGGCAGTGATCATCACGAGCACTTGAGTTAGGAGCAGCATCTCACCTTCTTGATGTTGGCACCTCCTTTCCCTACGATGTTCTTGTGGAACTGTTTGCAGATGGGGACAGAAATAGAAAAGCTGTTTTCAACCTAAGGGAGAAAGGAAGGGAGAACTGAAGATTACACTGTCGTGGCAAGGGAGGCCCGACTTCAGGAACTCTGATAAACGAGCTTTTGAAAAGAGGCTTAGACCCAAGGAAGTTCTCTATACGAGGGACTTGTAAGACTAAACAAAGGCAAGGACGTTCCCCTATAGCCTTCCCATAACAGGTACTACCCCCTGCCTCCATTCAGCCAAAACAGCGTCGACAGCTCCCTCCTCTTGAGGTGTTTTAGCTCTACCCAAGCCAGTAGAGCTCTGCTTTGCCCCAGGGTTATCCAGGCACGGAGGAGGGAAGTGCAGGCAGAAGACCTCCTTACCAGGTCTGCCACCGTCTTTTGCATGTACTCGGTGCACTTCTCCACCTCGTTTTTGGGACCTCGGAGTTGGACGATGTCACTCTTGTGTGCAGGGTCTGGGAAGTTGATGATAACCTGCAGGAGCGGTCATTTAGAGTTAGCTCAAGCAAAAGCAAGAACCCTTGTGTCAGACACATGCAAAGGTTGGGGGGATCCTACACATGCCCTTTTCCCATTCAGAAACGGGGAACCGTGTTAGCGGCCTCTGGCTAAAAGAACTATCTTCTCAGACACTTGCGCTACAGAGCCACTAAAGTTACGACTTCTGTGACGACAGGCCTACTACCCATGGAGGAAAGAACCCCTCTGGATTCCTCCTCTCCTACAAAGCCTTACCTCTGGGAATTGCTCCCGGATTTCCCAGACCCGCTCAGCCTTCTGCCCAGTGATGGTCCGGTGGAATTTCTGCTCAACGATTAGGTCCGCAGCGTGTTCATTTTCCTGACGGGAACAGAGGGCACACTGAGTGTTCAGCCGGAGAGCCATCTACTTTGACTTAGCGGTTTGCTGCCCGACGGTTTACTTGCCAGCACTGTCCCTCTTTTCTCCAGACCAAATTCACTCTGCGTTGACAGAGAAGGGCTACCCGAGGGAACAGGGGAAGACATTTGTGAAGAGGAACTTGCACTTGTCATGAGATCCAAGTGCTCCGTGGGCAAGGGGCACACACTCGCACCAGAAGGTTACAAGGGAACACGAGAGCCCAAACCCTGCAGTCTCCCAAACATCACGTCCTACCCACTCACCATACGGGAAGCGAGTTCCAGCAGCTCGCTCTTGGCCTGTGGGACCCCCTGTGGGTCTCCTTCCATTCTGATCGGGTTGCTCTTCTCGTTGTCCGGGGGAATGCGCACAGACACCTTGTACAGATCCTTCATCCTGTTCACTTCGAGGCAAGGACTGTGGTGACGCCGTCTGCTAGGCAAGGACCTGGAAGCAAGGCACCTGGATTATCACTGCTCAGAGGCTGATGAAGAAGTAAAGCCGCCTCTGGGAAGGGCTCGGTGGGGTAGGGTTGAGCCAGGGGAAATTGCCTCTTCCCCCTGGAGTTCAGCGAGAGCAGACCTGTGCCACACGAGAGCCTGTCCAAGTAAATACCGTGGCATCTACAGAGCCCATTGTTCCCTTGTCAGAGCCAGGCGTGTTTCTTCCCCAAACAGTATCACATTTAGAGCAGAGGATAATCGTTCCTTTCTACCCCAAACTCTTGGCTGGGGACACGTTGCAGTGCTATCAAACTAGCAGACCGCAACAAGGCTTTAGCGTTGGCCATATTCTACTGCCGGTGCTGTAGCACCTTCCTCCAGAGGCCAGACCACACTGCTCCTCCTCCAGCTGACACCCTCTCCCACAAGCCACAGGGCTATTTAACCCCTTAGCGGGAACCAGCTACACCTGCACATCGCCCATGTCAATCAACCCACTGCCTCTGAGGCAAGGCCACAGCTGCGTGTTATCAATGCTAATCAACCCACCGCCTACATTCCTCTACAGGGAGAAGCTCACCAAGCACATTTCCACCACCCACAACTGGCTGCTAAAATGTCATTCGCACAGAGCAGCGTGTGGAAAAAAAAAAAAAAAAAAAATTCCTCCAGGACACATCAAAGTAATTCCACTACTGTTCAGGCTCCCAAGGTACTTTCACCCGTTCAAGCCATCGCAAGGCCTGACGGCCCATTTCTCTCCTTGTACCACCACCACTCCAGAAAAGCAGAGGAAATGTGATGGAGACAGCACACTGGGTGAGCTACAGAGCCCCTGATACCATCTACTAAACACGAAGAGTGTGAGCATGGGAAGGACTAGAAAGGCACTCCACTTACCGTTTAGCTGCTTTCTTGCCAATGAGGTGTCGGTGGAATTGGTGGTCAGCCTTGATTATTGCGTAATCCGTCCCGTGGATCTAAAAAGAATTATATTTTTTATATCTATCTATATATGTATGGATGTACATTATTTTATATTATAATATATAGGGCCAGGTAGGACAGGCCACCGCTTCTGTCTCGTGCCCTAAGTAACTGCCTACTGCCACTATTGGCACTGACTCACCAGCGGTCAGCTACAAGCACTTCTGCTCTTCAGCAGAGCACAAGCATTCCTCTGCTTTGAGAAGAGAGCATTGTGCTCATGAAACATTGAAAAGACTGACTTCTACGCCTCTCCAGCTATAACCAAGAGAATCCTTCCTTCTCCGCACCAAAAAAAATAATGCTGACTTTTCAAGGATGCTATGGATGAGGTTCATAACCAAGGGGTGTCATCCACCTGGCCACACAATTTGTCTCCTGCAAGTTCGATTAAGCATGCCAAGACATCCTATGGATGTGACAAACACCTCATCACCTCTGCTCTGTTGCCCCTTCTTCCCCCAGTTTCTTACTGGAACTAGTAACTCCAGCTCACCAGTTCCTTGAGCATGGCTTCAATCTGTTCCTGAGCCACATGCACATCTTCTGTAGGTCCTTCCAAAGTGATGTTATCCTGTGGCGAGCAGCCTCACAGTTTGCCCTCTTGCCTGTGATAACAATTGTCTCCGAGTTGCTGTTCTTTGCTGGGAGATCAATTTTGGTGTTGCTTTCTTTACGGATCTGCCATAAAGAAAAAAAAAAAAAAAATCATCTCAGAAGTGTCCCATGTCAGAAGAAAAAGCCTCGCAGGCTATATTGGACATCACCAATGGGCAGGAGAGAGCATCCAGTGGGATTTTGCTGCAGGCAGTGATCATCACGAGCACTTGAGTTAGGAGCAATATCTCACCTTCTTGATGTTGGCACCTCCTTTCCCTACGATGTTCTTGTGGAACTGTTTGCAGATGGGGACAGAAATAGAAAAGCTGTTTTCAACCTAAGGGAGAAAGGAAGGGAGAACTGAAGATTACACTGTCGTGGCAAGGGAGGCCCGACTTCAGGAACTCTGATAAACGAGCTTTTGAAAAGAGGCTTAGACCCAAGGAAGTTCTCTATACGAGGGACTTGTAAGACTAAACAAAGGCAAGGACGTTCCCCTATAGCCTTCCCATAACAGGTACTACCCCCTGCCTCCATTCAGCCAAAACAGCGTCGACAGCTCCCTCCTCTTGAGGTGTTTTAGCTCTACCCAAGCCAGTAGAGCTCTGCTTTGCCCCAGGGTTATCCAGGCACGGAGGAGGGAAGTGCAGGCAGAAGACCTCCTTACCAGGTCTGCCACCGTCTTTTGCATGTACTCGGTGCACTTCTCCACCTCGTTTTTGGGACCTCGGAGTTGGACGATGTCACTCTTGTGTGCAGGGTCTGGGAAGTTGATGATAACCTGCAGGAGCGGTCATTTAGAGTTAGCTCAAGCAAAAGCAAGAACCCTTGTGTCAGACACATGCAAAGGTTGGGGGGATCCTACACATGCCCTTTTCCCATTCAGAAACGGGGAACCGTGTTAGCGGCCTCTGGCTAAAAGAACTATCTTCTCAGACACTTGCGCTACAGAGCCACTAAAGTTACGACTTCTGTGACGACAGGCCTACTACCCATGGAGGAAAGAACCCCTCTGGATTCCTCCTCTCCTACAAAGCCTTACCTCTGGGAATTGCTCCCGGATTTCCCAGACCCGCTCAGCCTTCTGCCCAGTGATGGTCCGGTGGAATTTCTGCTCAACGATTAGGTCCGCAGCGTGTTCATTTTCCTGACGGGAACAGAGGGCACACTGAGTGTTCAGCCGGAGAGCCATCTACTTTGACTTAGCGGTTTGCTGCCCGACGGTTTACTTGCCAGCACTGTCCCTCTTTTCTCCAGACCAAATTCACTCTGCGTTGACAGAGAAGGGCTACCCGAGGGAACAGGGGAAGACATTTGTGAAGAGGAACTTGCACTTGTCATGAGATCCAAGTGCTCCGTGGGCAAGGGGCACACACTCGCACCAGAAGGTTACAAGGGAACACGAGAGCCCAAACCCTGCAGTCTCCCAAACATCACGTCCTACCCACTCACCATACGGGAAGCGAGTTCCAGCAGCTCGCTCTTGGCCTGTGGGACCCCCTGTGGGTCTCCTTCCATTCTGATCGGGTTGCTCTTCTCGTTGTCCGGGGGAATGCGCACAGACACCTTGTACAGATCCTTCATCCTGTTCACTTCGAGGCAAGGACTGTGGTGACGCCGTCTGCTAGGCAAAGACCTGGAAGCAAGGCACCTGGATTATCACTGCTCAGAGGCTGATGAAGAAGTAAAGCCGCCTCTGGGAAGGGCTCGGTGGGGTAGGGTTGAGCCAGGGGAAATTGCCTCTTCCCCCTGGAGTTCAGCGAGAGCAGACCTGTGCCACACGAGAGCCTGTCCAAGTAAATACCGTGGCATCTACAGAGCCCATTGTTCCCTTGTCAGAGCCAGGCGTGTTTCTTCCCCAAACAGTATCACATTTAGAGCAGAGGATAATCGTTCCTTTCTACCCCAAACTCTTGGCTGGGGACACGTTGCAGTGCTATCAAACTAGCAGACCGCAACAAGGCTTTAGCGTTGGCCATATTCTACTGCCGGTGCTGTAGCACCTTCCTCCAGAGGCCAGACCACACTGCTCCTCCTCCAGCTGACACCCTCTCCCACAAGCCACAGGGCTATTTAACCCCTTAGCGGGAACCAGCTACACCTGCACATCGCCCATGTCAATCAACCCACTGCCTCTGAGGCAAGGCCACAGCTGCGTGTTATCAATGCTAATCAACCCACCGCCTTCATTCCTCTACAGGGAGAAGCTCACCAAGCACATTTCCACCACCCACAACTGGCTGCTAAAATGTCATTCGCACAGAGCAGCGTGTGGAAAAAAAAAAAAAAAAAAATTCCTCCAGGACACATCAAAGTAATTCCACTACTGTTCAGGCTCCCAAGGTACTTTCACCCGTTCAAGCCATCGCAAGGCCTGACGGCCCATTTCTCTCCTTGTACCACCACCACTCCAGAAAAGCAGAGGAAATGTGATGGAGACAGCACACTGGGTGAGCTACAGAGCCCCTGATACCATCTACTAAACACGAAGAGTGTGAGCATGGGAAGGACTAGAAAGGCACTCCACTTACCGTTTAGCTGCTTTCTTGCCAATGAGGTGTCGGTGGAATTGGTGGTCAGCCTTGATTATTGCGTAATCCGTCCCGTGGATCTAAAAAGAATTATATCTTTTATATCTATCTATATATGTATGTATGTACATTATTTTATATTATAATATATAGGGCCAGGTAGGACAGGCCACCGCTTCTGTCTCGTGCCCTAAGTAACTGCCTCCTGCCAGTATTGGCACTGACTCACCAGCGGTCAGCTACAAGCACTTCTGCTCTTCAGCAGAGCACAAGCATTCCTCTGCTTTGAGAAGAGAGCATTGTGCTCATGAAACATTGAAAAGACTCACTTCTATGCCTCTCCAGCTATAACAAAGAGAATCCTTCCTTCTCCGCACCAAAAAAATTAATGCTGACTTTTCAAGGATGCTATGGATGAGTTTCATAACCAAGGGGTGTCATCCACCTGGCCACACAATTTGTCTCCTGCAAGTACGATTAAGCATGCCAAGACATCCTATGGATGTGACAAACACCTCATCACCTCTGCTCTGTTGCCCCTTCTTCCCCCAGTTCCTGTTCTCCTTCATAATACCTAGTTGTTCTCTCATTATGAATCCTCCCTTCCCCTTATCAGTGTCAATGGAATCATCGTTCCATGGAAATTGAGTCGTCCCGTTCCCCCGCTTGGTCCGAGAGTATTACCTCTGTTCAGTGGCTTGATCCAGGGTGATAGTGCTCGTTCTAGGCGCTGTAAAAAGCGAAATCTATATCCTATGTCCTGATTTTGGGTATCTAACATTAATGCAAAACAGTAATCCTCACACAGTTTTTATTTCATTCTGTAGCGTCGGTGTCGCTATCGGCTGCCTGCGGTAAAGGTTCACGGAAAGGTCTTATATTCTTCGCTGGGATCCATCGAGGTCCTTTTTCTGTAGAGACACAAGCATAACCTTTTCCCCGTGTAACAAGAGGATATGGTCCCATAATTTTACCTGTTTCTGCATCTCGGACCGATACCGGGCCTTTAACCCGTGCCTCGACGGAGGTAGCTGCAGTGAAACGTCGACCTATCGGTGGGTCGTTATCTATTCAAGAACAATTCAAAAAATTAAAAACATACAACGCTTTCTGTAACCGTTCCTCGGGAATAGCCATGCCCATTCCCCCTTTTTGTTGTTGTCATAAACGTTTCAGAGACCGATGAGACCCTTCAATGAGAGATCGACCGGTGGGGGAATGAGCAATGCCGGTAATGTGAGTTCTACCCCATAGGGCAAAAGAGGTTTTTACAGTTGTTGAAACGTAAAGATAAAGACCGACAACGGTCCAGCTTAAGGGAATACCTAAAGCAGCAAAAGCACGCATTAAATGTCTACGAACAGCTCGTGCCTTTTCTCCTGTGTGACACGAGGCAACCAAGGCACCTGAAAATGTATCAATGGAAGAGTGGATATATTTAAGGCTACCAAATTCAGAATCATGCGTGACATCTGTTTGCCATAACGGTAGGCTTTGTAATCCTCTAGGATTAACTCCTGCAGCAACTGATGGGAAAGAATGTTTTTGACAATCGGGACAGACAGCAATAATACTTGATGCTTGTTGAGCAGCAAGGCCAAACTGTCGCTTAAGAGCTCCAGCGTTTCGATGGAAAAAAAGAGTGCCTTCGCTTAGCTTGTGCAATACGGTCTGGCAGTACTTGAACTGGTCACGGCAATAGGTCAGCTCGTCGATTGCCTTCTGCAAGAAAACCAGGTAGCGAGGTATGAGACCTAATATGCATAACAAAATAAGGCGCAGATCGAGAGTCCAAAAGGAAAATAAGTTCCTGTAACAGGGTAAAGGGTTGTGAATGCGAAACACTCCGCAGCACAGAAGCTTCAGCTCGTGGAACAATACCTGCAACATAAGCAGAATCAGTAACAAGGTGGAGTGGTACATTCCATTCTCGGAAAACACGAACAACTGCATTCAGTTCTCCTGTTTGAGGTGAACCGGAGACCGTCTCTATGTCCGAATCCCATTGCCTCCGTTGATCATCCCACCACAGAAGAACAGATTTATGCGATTGGCCCGATCCATCTGTAAACACAGTAAGCGCCGGTAAGGGTTGTTCGCTTCTTCTGGGGTTTAACATCAGACGAAAATCAACGTTAAACAGTTTGTGTGAAGGTGGATGGGAAGTTATTCGACCTGTATGTTCTCGCCCGGCACCTCCCCGGGACCTACAGCTTGACAAACTATTGCTGTACAATTCAACCACGAGAACCTCTAACACCTTTACCGCTCAAACCTAGCCTTCTCCTTAACATCTTGTATATCCCATAAACACCACCTACCCAAAACCTCAGCACTAAAATCATATTAACCCAAACCCCCCATACACACACGCCCCTAAGACTATAGGCGCCCAAACAGCCAACGAAGCCAACGAAACCAACGAAACCACGTCCCCGTAGCTTACAATCCAAAGCATGGCACTGAAGATGCCAAGATGGCGTCCAATATGAAAGCCGAGGACAAAAGACTTAGCCCTAACCTTACGGTTGGCTCCTGCTAGACCTAGACGTGCAAGTATCTGCGGCCCAGTGTAAATGCCCTAGGCCTCCTGCTAAGACCGAAGGAGCAGGCATCAGGCACACGCTACCAACTGTAGCCCAAGACGCCTTGCTCAGCCACACCCCCACGGGCACTCAGCAGTAATTAACAGTAAGCAAGAAGCGCAAGCTTGACTTAGTCACGGCAACCTTCAGGGTTGGTAAATCTCGTGCCAGCCGCCGCGGTCACACCAGAAACCCAAGCCAACAGTCACACGGCGTAGAGAGTGGACCAGAGCCTGTCAGAATAACTAGGAAACCGAAACACAGCTAAGCTGTCGTAAGCCCGAGATACCCCTAAGGCCAACCTAAAGATGATCCTAGTAAACCTGACTGCGGCGAATGAAGAGACGGGACGCAGCTTGATGCAAGCAAATGTCAATGCGTTGTGCAGAAGCACGAGGTTTTATACGCTTGCAGAAGCTGCGCGTTTTAAACCAATTGCTTCTTGAGGCTAAGCCTTGCATACTAGGCAATCCCTGATTGGTGGTTAACTACCGGCACTTAACAGCAAGGTGTTACCTTTCCTTGGCGCCATCCGTCTCCCACTCCCCTGTGCTCTGTAACCATGCCCCATCATGTTGTTAATTGTTGTCTAGACAAGCTCGAGCACACTCCCCTCAGCTGACCGATTGCCACGCGTGGTCCTAGTTTCCAGCCCGCTCCTGCACCTCTCCCTTCCTGTTGCACAAAAGAACCTTTGAAAGCGAACGAGGAAAAACAAGGCCTAAGCAACAGAACAAATAAAAAACCAACTAAGACATATTATCACTGTCAAAATAACCCACTGCCTTTGTTCCGTACAATTCTACAATTTCCCCTTTTTGTTTTTGAACAGCTAGTACCAGGTTTGCCATGTTCCGCAGGGCCCTTGCAAACATGACAGCAACCAAGGTAATAGCAAACAAACAACACTGCCAATCGAGTGAATGGATGCCAGAAAAGGCTGAAATTTTCTCAGATTTTGATAACATGTTGCTGCAGTGGGGCGCCTAAAATCCACGCAGCACATACCATCAAAATCCTCACAGCCACGTCCTTGAACCAACAACAAAAAGCAGCGGCAATTTTGACTCACATGCTTAACTGCCTACCAAACAAGGTGATTGAACTCTTTAATGCTTTCCCTGCTGTTACTCTGCATAAGAGAAGAAGCGCTGCGACACGTTCCCATCCTAGCCTCCTACTACATTAGCATCTACAGAAAGACAATGCTCGACATGCAAAGTGTAAACAACATCACCTTCTTTTGGATTAACGTTATACGTAGGCGGAAGGGCACACCAAACAAGAACCGTTTCCATCAAAAAGTTCGAAACATAGCATGCCTTCTCTGAACATACCTCTGGGGTCATCCCCTTCATTCCCTCCTTTTGATGCAAAGAGAGACACTTTACCCTAACAGAGAAGCCCCTGTTTACATCTCTGAGCCAGGACACAAGCCGCAGCTGTGCGCGCCACCAGGCTCAGGGCAGAAACCACTCCTGTAGTTACCTAACTAGATATCTCGACAAGCGTGCAGACACCTATTAAACACTAAATAACCATGTTTATCGTTCCTGTTCTCCTTCGTAATACCTAGTTGTTCTCTCATGATGAATCCTCCCTTCCCCTTATCAGTGTCAATGGAATCATCGTTCCATGGACAATGAGTCGTCCCGTTCCCCCGCTTGGTCCGAGAGTATTACCTCTGTTCAGTGGCTTGATCCAGGGTGATAGTGCTCGTTCTAGGCGCTGTAAAAAGCGAAATCTATATCCTATGTCCTGATTTTGGGTATCTAACATTAATGCAAAACAGTAATCCTCACACAGTTTTTATTTCATTCTGTAGCGTCGGTGTCGGTATCGGCTGCCTGCGGTAAAGGTTCACGGGAAGGTCTTACATTCTTCGCTGGGATCCATCTAGGTCCTTTTTCTGTAGAGACACAAGCATAACCTTTTCCCCGTGTAACAAGAGGATATGGTCCCATAATTTTACCTGTTTCTGCATCTCGGACCGATACCGGGCCTTTAACCCGTGCCTCGACGGAGGTAGCTGCAGTGAAACGTCGACCTATCGGTGGGCCGTTATCTATTCAAGAACAATTCAAAAAATTAAAAACATACAACGCTTTCTGTAACCGTTCCTCGGGAATAGCCATGCCCATTCCCCCTTTTTGTTGTTGTCATAAACGTTTCAGAGACCGATGAGACCCTTCAATGAGAGATCGACCGGTGGGGGAATGAGCAATGCCGGTAATGTGAGTTCTACCCCATAGGGCAAAAGAGGTTTTTACAGTTGTTGAAACGTAAAGATAAAGACCGACAACGGTCCAGCTTAAGGGAATACCTAAAGCAGCAAAAGCACGCATTAAATGTCTACGAACAGCTCGTGCCTTTTCTCCTGTGTGACACGAGGCAACCAAGGCACCTGAAAATGTATCAATGGAAGAGTGGATATATTTAAGGCTACCAAATTCAGAATCATGCGTGACATCTGTTTGCCATAACGGTAGGCTTTGTAATCCTCTAGGATTAACTCCTGCAGCAACTGATGGGAAAGAATGTTTTTGACAATCGGGACAGACAGCAATAATACTTGATGCTTGTTGAGCAGCAAGGCCAAACTGTCGCTTAAGAGCTCCAGCGTTTCGATGGAAAAAAAGAGTGCCTTCGCTTAGCTTGTGCAATACGGTCTGGCAGTACTTGAACTGGTCACGGCAATAGGTCAGCTCGTCGATTGCCTTCTGCAAGAAAACCAGGTAGCGAGGTATGAGACCTAATATGCATAACAAAATAAGGCGCAGATCGAGAGTCCAAAAGGAAAATAAGTTCCTGTAACAGGGTAAAGGGTTGTGAATGCGAAACACTCCGCAGCACAGAAGCTTCAGCTCGTGGAACAATACCTGCAACATAAGCAGAATCAGTAACAAGGTGGAGTGGTACATTCCATTCTCGGAAAACACGAACAACTGCATTCAGTTCTCCTGTTTGAGGTGAACCGGAGACCGTCTCTATGTCCGAATCCCATTGTCTCCGTTGAAAACCTTAGGAAGACAGGAATTGAACCTGCACAGAAGAGATCAAAGCGCTCCATACTCCCCTTATATTACTTCCCAGTAGGGTCAGCTAAACAAAAGCTATCGGGCCCATACCCCGAAAATGATGGTTTAACCTCTTCCTCTACTAAATGAGCCCCGTCACAAAACTAACGTTCTCCTTAAGCCTTCTACTAGGAACAACCATCACAATTTCAAGCAACCACTGACTGCTAGCCTGGCCTGGACTAGAAATCAACACCCTTGCCATTATCCCCTTCCTTTCAAAATCACACCACCCTCGAGCTATGGAAGCTGCAATCAAATACTTTCTCGTCCAAGCAACCGCCTCCGCATTAATCCTCTTCTCAAGCACAATCAACGCACAGTTCACCGGACAATGAGACATTCCGCGACTAAGCCACCCAACAGCCTCCCTACTACTAACTACAGCAGTCGCAATAAAACTAGGCCTAGTACCCTTTCACTCCTGATGTCCAGAGGTCATACAAGGCTCACCTATAACCACTGCCCTACTCGTCTCTACATGAATAAAACTCCCCCCACTCACTCTTCTTTTCTTAACTGCCCCCTCACTGAACCCACTCCTACTGACAACCGTGGCCATTGCATCCGCAGCCATCGGAGGGCGAACAGGACTTAACCAAACACAAATCCGAAAAGTCCTAGCTTTCTCATCGATCGCCCACCTAGGCTGAATAACCATCATCCTCATATACAACCCCAAGCTAACATTAATAACCTTCTACCTATACTCCTTAAGAACCGCCTCCATTTTCTTAGCCCTCAACACAACCAACTCCTCAAAACTATCCACAATAATAACCTCCTGAACAAAAATACCATCACTAAACGCATCCTTGACGCTAGCACTACTATCCCTAGCCGGCCTGCCCCCACTCCCTGGCTTTTTACCAAAATGACTCATTATCCAGGAACTAACTAAGCAAGAGATATCAACCGCAGCCATAATTATTTCAATACTCTCCCTACAAGGTTTATTTTTCTACCTACGCCTTGCATATTGCTCCACACTCCCACCAAACACTACAAGCTTCATAAAACAATGATACAATAACAAATCCACAGGCACACCAATTGCTACCTTAATTTCTCTGTCAGTCCTCCTTCTCCCCCCTTCTCCCGCAATCCTGACCGTTACCTAAGAAACTTAGGATCCCCTGCCTACCAAACCGAAGGCCTTCAAAGCCTTAACTAAGAGTTAAATCCTCTTAGTTTCTGCCCACACCACTAAGGCCCGCAGGACACTAAACCTGCACCATCTAAATGCAACGCAGATACTCTAATTCAGCTAGGGCCTCCACGATAAGCCTAGACAGACGGGCCTGGATCCCATAAACTTCTAATTAACAGCTAGACGCTCAAACCAACGAGCTTCTGTCTACCAGACTCCGGCACACTCTCAGCGTACATCAATGAGTTTGCAACTCAACATGAACTTCACCACAGAGTCGATAAGAAGAGGAATTCAACCTCTGTAAAAAGGACTACAGCCTAACGCCTAAACACTCAGCCACCTGACCCGTGACCTTCATCAACCGATGACTAGTTTCAACAAACCACAATGACATCGGCACCCTATACCTACTCTTCGGAGCATGGGCAGGCATAGCCGAGTACCGCCCTCAGCCTCCTTATTCGAGCAGAACTTGGCCAACCAGGAACTCTCCTAGGAGACGACCAAATCTACAATGTCATCATCACCGCCCATGCCTTCGTAAGAATCTTCTTCACAGTTATAGCCATTATAATCGAAGGGTTTGGAAACTGACTAGTCCCCCATATAATTGGAGCCCCAGACATAGCATTCCCCCGCATAAACAACATCAGTTTCTGAACTACTTCCTCCGTCCTTCCTACTGCTCCTAGCGTCCTCCACAGTAGAAGCTGGAGTCGGAACAGGATGAACCATATACCCGCCCCTAGCAGGCAACCTAGCCCATGCTGGCGCCTCAGTAGACCTAGCCATCTTCTCCCTACACCTCGCAGGTGTGTCTTCCATCTTAGGGGCCATCAACTTTAACACAACAGCCATTAACATAACCCCCCCTGCCTTATCGCAATATCCAACTCCCCTATTCGTATGATCCATACTCCTAGTGCCCTCACTTCCAGTCCTGGCCGCCGGCATCACCATACTACTGACCGACCGAAACCTAAACACTTTTCATTGACCCCGCTGGAGGGGGAGACCCCATTCTCTACCAGCACCTGTTCTGATTCTTTGGCCACCAGGAAGTTTACATCTTAATCCTTCACGGCTTTGGAATCATCTCACATGTTGTAACGTATTACGCAGGCAAAAAAGAACCATTCGGCTACATAGGAATAGTCTGAGCTATACTATCGATTGGATTCCTGGGCTTTGTCATATGAGCCCACCACATATTCACTGTCGGAATAGACGTAGACAGCCGATCATACTTCATCTCCGCCACTATAATCATCGCCATCCCAACCGGCATTCAGGTATTCAGCTGACTAGCCACACCACATGGAGGCACCATCAAATGAGATCCACCGATACTGTGAGCCTTGGGCTTCATCTTCCTCTTCACACTTGCCAATAAGGTGTCGGTGGAATTGGTGCTCAGCCTTGATTACTGCGTAATCCATCCCGTGGATCTAAAAAGAATTTTATATATATATAATATTGTACGCACATACATACATATATATATTATATAGGGCCAGGTAGGACAGGCCACCGCTTCTGTCTCGTGCCCTAAGTAACTGCCTACTGCCACTATTGGCACTGACTCACCAGCGGTCAGCTACAAGCACTTCTGCTCTTCAGCAGAGCACAAGCATTCCTCTGCTTTGAGAAGAGAGCATTGTGCTCATGAAACATTGAAAAGACTTACTTCTACGCCTCTCCAGCTATAACCAAGAGAATCCTTCCTTCTCCGCACCAAAAAAATTAATGCTGACTTTTCAAGGATGCTATGGATGAGGTTCATAACCAAGGGGTGTCATCCACCTGGCCACACAATTTGTCTCCTGCAAGTACGATTAAGCATGCCAAGACATCCTATGGATGTGACAAACACCTCATCACCTCTGCTCTGTTGCCCCTTCTTCCCCCAGTTTCTTACTGGAACTAGTAACTCCAGCTCACCAGTTCCTTGAGCATGGCTTCAATCGGTTCCTGAGCCACATGCACATCTTCTGTAGGTCCTTCCAAAGTGATGTTATCCTGTGGCGAGCAGCCTCACAGTTTGCCCTCTTGCCTGTGCTAACAATTGTCTCCGAGTTGCTGTTCTTTGCTGGGAGATCAATTATGGTGTTGCTTTCTTTACGGATCTGCCATAAAGAAAAAAAAAAAAAAAATCATCTCAGAAGTGTCCCATGTCAGAAGAAAAAGCCTCGCAGGCTATATTGGACATCACCAATGGGCAGGAGAGAGCATCCAGTGGGATTTTGCTGCAGGCAGTGATCATCACGAGCACTTGAGTTAGGAGCAATATCTCACCTTCTTGATGTTGGCACCTCCTTTCCCTACGATGTTCTTGTGGAACTGTTTGCAGATGGGGACAGAAATAGAAAAGCTGTTTTCAACCTAAGGGAGAAAGGAAGGGAGAACTGAAGATTACACTGTCGTGGCAAGGGAGGCCCGACTTCAGGAACTCTGATAAACGAGCTTTTGAAAAGAGGCTTAGACCCAAGGAAGTTCTCTATACGAGGGACTTGTAAGACTAAACAAAGGCAAGGACGTTCCCCTATAGCCTTCCCATAACAGGTACTACCCCCTGCCTCCATTCAGCCAAAACAGCGTCGACAGCTCCCTCCTCTTGAGGTGTTTTAGCTCTACCCAAGCCAGTAGAGCTCTGCTTTGCCCCAGGGTTATCCAGGCACGGAGGAGGGAAGTGCAGGCAGAAGACCTCCTTACCAGGTCTGCCACCGTCTTTTGCATGTACTCGGTGCACTTCTCCACCTCGTTTTTGGGACCTCGGAGTTGGACGATGTCACTCTTGTGTGCAGGGTCTGGGAAGTTGATGATAACCTGCAGGAGCGGTCATTTAGAGTTAGCTCAAGCAAAAGCAAGAACCCTTGTGTCAGACACATGCAAAGGTTGGGGGGATCCTACACATGCCCTTTTCCCATTCAGAAAAGGGGAACCGTGTTAGCGGCCTCTGGCTAAAAGAACTATCTTCTCAGACACTTGCGCTACAGAGCCACTAAAGTTACGACTTCTGTGACGACAGGCCTACTACCCATGTAGGAAAGAACCCCTCTGGATTCCTCCTCTCCTACAAAGCCTTACCTCTGGGAATTGCTCCCGGATTTCCCAGATCCGCTCAGCCTTCTGCCCAGTGATGGTCCGGTGGAATTTCTGCTCAACGATTAGGTCCGCAGCGTGTTCATTTTCCTGACGGGAACAGAGGGCACACTGAGTGTTCAGCCGGAGAGCCATCTACTTTGACTTAGCGGTTTGCTGCCCGACGGTTTACTTGCCAGCACTGTCCCTCTTTTCTCCAGACCAAATTCACTCTGCGTTGACAGAGAAGGGCTACCCGAGGGAACAGGGGAAGACATTTGTGAAGAGGAACTTGCACTTGTCATGAGATCCAAGTGCTCCGTGGGCAAGGGGCACACACTCGCACCAGAAGGTTACAAGGGAACACGAGAGCCCAAACCCTGCAGTCTCCCAAACATCACGTCCTACCCACTCACCATACGGGAAGCGAGTTCCAGCAGCTCGCTCTTGGCCTGTGGGACCCCCTGTGGGTCTCCTTCCATTCTGATCGGGTTGCTCTTCTCGTTGTCCGGGGGAATGCGCACAGACACCTTGTACAGATCCTTCATCCTGTTCACTTCGAGGCAAGGACTGTGGTGACGCCGTCTGCTAGGCAAAGACCTGGAAGCAAGGCACCTGGATTATCACTGCTCAGAGGCTGATGAAGAAGTAAAGCCGCCTCTGGGAAGGGCTCGGTGGGGTAGGGTTGAGCCAGGGGAAATTGCCTCTTCCCCCTGGAGTTCAGCGAGAGCAGACCTGTGCCACACGAGAGCCTGTCCAAGTAAATACCGTGGCATCTACAGAGCCCATTGTTCCCTTGTCAGAGCCAGGCGTGTTTCTTCCCCAAACAGTATCACATTTAGAGCAGAGGATAATCGTTCCTTTCTACCCCAAACTCTTGGCTGGGGACACGTTGCAGTGCTATCAAACTAGCAGACCGCAACAAGGCTTTAGCGTTGGCCATATTCTACTGCCGGTGCTGTAGCACCTTCCTCCAGAGGCCAGACCACACTGCTCCTCCTCCAGCTGACACCCTCTCCCACAAGCCACAGGGCTATTTAACCCCTTAGCGGGAACCAGCTACACCTGCACATCGCCCATGTCAATCAACCCACTGCCTCTGAGGCAAGGCCACAGCTGCGTGTTATCAATGCTAATCAACCCACCGCCTTCATTCCTCTACAGGGACAAGCTCACCAAGCACATTTCCACCACCCACAACTGGCTGCTAAAATGTCATTCGCACAGAGCAACGTGTGGAAAAAAAAAAAAAAAAAAATTCCTCCAGGACACATCAAAGTAATTCCACTACTGTTCAGGCTCCCAAGGTACTTTCACCCGTTCAAGCCATCGCAAGGCCTGACGGCCCATTTCTCTCCTTGTACCACCACCACTCCAGAAAAGCAGAGGAAATGTGATGGAGACAGCACACTGGGTGAGCTACAGAGCCCCTGATACCATCTACTAAACACGAAGAGTGTGAGCATGGGAAGGACTAGAAAGGCACTCCACTTACCGTTTAGCTGCTTTCTTGCCAATGAGGTGTCGGTGGAATTGGTGGTCAGCCTTGATTATTGCGTAATCCGTCCCGTGGATCTAAAAAGAATTATATCTTTTATATCTATCTATATATGTATGGATGTACATTATTTTATATTATAATATATAGGGCCAGGTAGGACAGGCCACCGCTTCTGTCTCGTGCCCTAAGTAACTGCCTACTGCCACTATTGGCACTGACTCACCAGCGGTCAGCTACAAGCACTTCTGCTCTTCAGCAGAGCACAAGCATTCCTCTGCTTTGAGAAGAGAGCATTGTGCTCATGAAACATTGAAAAGACTGACTTCTATGCCTCTCCAGCTATAACCAAGAGAATCCTTCCTTCTCCGCACCAAAAAAATTAATGCTGACTTTTCAAGGATGCTATGGATGAGGTTCATAACCAAGGGGTGTCATCCACCTGGCCACACAATTTGTCTCCTGCAAGTTCGATTAAGCATGCCAAGACATCCTATGGATGTGACAAACACCTCATCACCTCTGCTCTGTTGCCCCTTCTTCCCCCAGTTTCTTACTGGAACTAGTAACTCCAGCTCACCAGTTCCTTGAGCATGGCTTCAATCGGTTCCTGAGCCACATGCACATCTTCTGTAGGTCCTTCCAAAGTGATGTTATCCTGTGGCGAGCAGCCTCACAGTTTGCCCTCTTGCCTGTGATAACAATTGTCTCCGAGTTGCTGTTCTTTGCTGGGAGATCAATTTTGGTGTTGCTTTCTTTACGGATCTGCCACAAAAGAAAAAAAAAAAAAATCATCTCAGAAGCGTCCCATGTCAGAAGAAAAAGCCTCGCAGGCTATATTGGACATCACCAATGGGCAGGAGAGAGCATCCAGTGGGATTTTGCTGCAGGCAGTGATCATCACGAGCACTTGAGTTAGGAGCAGTATCTCACCTTCTTGATGTTGGCACCTCCTTTCCCTACGATGTTCTTGTGGAACTGTTTGCAGATGGGGACAGAAATAGAAAAGCTGTTTTCAACCTAAGGGAGAAAGGAAGGGAGAACTGAAGATTACACTGTCGTGGCAAGGGAGGCCCGACTTCAGGAACTCTGATAAACGAGCTTTTGAAAAGAGGCTTAGACCCAAGGAAGTTCTCTATACGAGGGACTTGTAAGACTAAACAAAGGCAAGGACGTTCCCCTATAGCCTTCCCATAACAGGTACTACCCCCTGCCTCCATTCAGCCAAAACAGCGTCGACAGCTCCCTCCTCTTGAGGTGTTTTAGCTCTACCCAAGCCAGTAGAGCTCTGCTTTGCCCCAGGGTTATCCAGGCACGGAGGAGGGAAGTGCAGGCAGAAGACCTCCTTACCAGGTCTGCCACCGTCTTTTGCATGTACTCGGTGCACTTCTCCACCTCGTTTTTGGGACCTCGGAGTTGGACGATGTCACTCTTGTGTGCAGGGTCTGGGAAGTTGATGATAACCTGCAGGAGCGGTCATTTAGAGTTAGCTCAAGCAAAAGCAAGAACCCTTGTGTCAGACACATGCAAAGGTTGGGGGGATCCTACACATGCCCTTTTCCCATTCAGAAAAGGGGAACCGTGTTAGCGGCCTCTGGCTAAAAGAACTATCTTCTCAGACACTTGCGCTACAGAGCCACTAAAGTTACGACTTCTGTGACGACAGGCCTACTACCCATGTAGGAAAGAACCCCTCTGGATTCCTCCTCTCCTACAAAGCCTTACCTCTGGGAATTGCTCCCGGATTTCCCAGACCCGCTCAGCCTTCTGCCCAGTGATGGTCCGGTGGAATTTCTGCTCAACGATTAGGTCCGCAGCGTGTTCATTTTCCTGACGGGAACAGAGGGCACACTGAGTGTTCAGCCGGAGAGCCATCTACTTTGACTTAGCGGTTTGCTGCCCGACGGTTTACTTGCCAGCACTGTCCCTCTTTTCTCCAGACCAAATTCACTCTGCGTTGACAGAGAAGGGCTACCCGAGGGAACAGGGGAAGACATTTGTGAAGAGGAACTTGCACTTGTCATGAGATCCAAGTGCTCCGTGGGCAAGGGGCACACACTCGCACCAGAAGGTTACAAGGGAACACGAGAGCCCAAACCCTGCAGTCTCCCAAACATCACGTCCTACCCACTCACCATACGGGAAGCGAGTTCCAGCAGCTCGCTCTTGGCCTGTGGGACCCCCTGTGGGTCTCCTTCCATTCTGATCGGGTTGCTCTTCTCGTTGTCCGGGGGAATGCGCACAGACACCTTGTACAGATCCTTCATCCTGTTCACTTCGAGGCAAGGACTGTGGTGACGCCGTCTGCTAGGCAAGGACCTGGAAGCAAGGCACCTGGATTATCACTGCTCAGAGGCTGATGAAGAAGTAAAGCCGCCTCTGGGAAGGGCTCGGTGGGGTAGGGTTGAGCCAGGGGAAATTGCCTCTTCCCCCTGGAGTTCAGCGAGAGCAGACCTGTGCCACACGAGAGCCTGTCCAAGTAAATACCGTGGCATCTACAGAGCCCATTGTTCCCTTGTCAGAGCCAGGCGTGTTTCTTCCCCAAACAGTATCACATTTAGAGCAGAGGATAATCGTTCCTTTCTACCCCAAACTCTTGGCTGGGGACACGTTGCAGTGCTATCAAACTAGCAGACCGCAACAAGGCTTTAGCGTTGGCCATATTCTACTGCCGGTGCTGTAGCACCTTCCTCCAGAGGCCAGACCACACTGCTCCTCCTCCAGCTGACACCCTCTCCCACAAGCCACAGGGCTATTTAACCCCTTAGCGGGAACCAGCTACACCTGCACATCGCCCATGTCAATCAACCCACTGCCTCTGAGGCAAGGCCACAGCTGCGTGTTATCAATGCTAATCAACCCACCGCCTTCATTCCTCTACAGGGAGAAGCTCACCAAGCACATTTCCACCACCCACAACTGGCTGCTAAACTGTCATTCGCACAGAGCAACGTGTGGAAAAAAAAAAAAAAAAAAAATTCCTCCAGGACACATCAAAGTAATTCCACTACTGTTCAGGCTCCCAAGGTACTTTCACCCGTTCAAGCCATCGCAAGGCCTGACGGCCCATTTCTCTCCTTGTACCACCACCACTCCAGAAAAGCAGAGGAAATGTGATGGAGACAGCACACTGGGTGAGCTACAGAGCCCCTGATACCATCTACTAAACACGAAGAGTGTGAGCATGGGAAGGACTAGAAAGGCACTCCACTTACCGTTTAGCTGCTTTCTTGCCAATGAGGTGTCGGTGGAATTGGTGGTCAGCCTTGATTATTGCGTAATCCGTCCCGTGGATCTAAAAAGAATTATATCTTTTATATCTATCTATATATGTATGGATGTACATTATTTTATATTATAATATATAGGGCCAGGTAGGACAGGCCACCGCTTCTGTCTCGTGCCCTAAGTAACTGCCTACTGCCACTATTGGCACTGACTCACCAGCGGTCAGCTACAAGCACTTCTGCTCTTCAGCAGAGCACAAGCATTCCTCTGCTTTGAGAAGAGAGCATTGTGCTCATGAAACATTGAAAAGACTCACTTCTATGCCTCTCCAGCTATAACCAAGAGAATCCTTCCTTCTCCGCACCAAAAAAATTAATGCTGACTTTTCAAGGATGCTATGGATGAGTTTCATAACCAAGGGGTGTCATCCACCTGGCCACACAATTTGTCTCCTGCAAGTACGATTAAGCATGCCAAGACATCCTATGGATGTGACAAACACCTCATCACCTCTGCTCTGTTGCCCCTTCTTCCCCCAGTTCCTGTTCTCCTTCATAATACCTAGTTGTTCTCTCATTATGAATCCTCCCTTCCCCTTATCAGTGTCAATGGAATCATCGTTCCATGGACAATGAGTCGTCCCTTTCCCCCGCTTGGTCCGAGAGTATTACCTCTGTTCAGTGGCTTGATCCAGGGTGATAGTGCTCGTTCTAGGCGCTGTAAAAAGCGAAATCTATATCCTATGTCCTGATTTTGGGTATCTAACATTAATGCAAAACAGTAATCCTCACACAGTTTTTATTTCATTCTGTAGCGTCGGTGTCGCTATCAGCTGCCTGCGGTAAAGGTTCACGGGAAGGTCTTACATTCTTCGCTGGGATCCATCTAGGTCCTTTTTCTGTAGAGACACAAGCATAACCTTTTCCCCGTGTAACAAGAGGATATGGTCCCATAATTTTACCTGTTTCTGCATCTCGGACCGATACCGGGCCTTTAACCCGTGCCTCGACGGAGGTAGCTGCAGTGAAACGTCGACCTATCGGTGGGTCGTTATCTATTCAAGAACAATTCAAAAAATTAAAAACATACAACGCTTTCTGTAACCGTTCCTCGGGAACAGCCATGCCCATTCCCCCTTTTTGTTGTTGTCATAAACGTTTCAGAGACCGATGAGACCCTTCAATGAGAGATCGACCGGTGGGGGAATGAGCAATGCCGGTAATGTGAGTTCTACCCCATAGGGCAAAAGAGGTTTTTACAGTTGTTGAAACGTAAAGATAAAGACCGACAACGGTCCAGCTTAAGGGAATACCTAAAGCAGCAAAAGCACGCATTAAATGTCTACGAACAGCTCGTGCCTTTTCTCCTGTGTGACACGAGGCAACCAAGGCACCTGAAAATGTATCAATGGAAGAGTGGATATATTTAAGGCTACCAAATTCAGAATCATGCGTGACATCTGTTTGCCATAACGGTAGGCTTTGTAATCCTCTAGGATTAGCTCCTGCAGCAACTGATGGGAAAGAATGTTTTTGACAATCGGGACAGACAGCAATAATACTTGATGCTTGTTGAGCAGCAAGGCCAAACTGTCGCTTAAGAGCTCCAGCGTTTCGATGGAAAAAAAGAGTGCCTTCGCTTAGCTTGTGCAATACGGTCTGGCAGTACTTGAACTGGTCACGGCAATAGGTCAGCTCGTCGATTGCCTTCTGCAAGAAAACCAGGTAGCGAGGTATGAGACCTAATATGCATAACAAAATAAGGCGCAGATCGAGAGTCCAAAAGGAAAATAAGTTCCTGTAACAGGGTAAAGGGTTGTGAATGCGAAACACTCCGCAGCACAGAAGCTTCAGCTCGTGGAACAATACCTGCAACATAAGCAGAATCAGTAACAAGGTGGAGTGGTACATTCCATTCTCGGAAAACACGAACAACTGCATTCAGTTCTCCTGTTTGAGGTGAACCGGAGACCGTCTCTATGTCCGAATCCCATTGCCTCCGTTGATCATCCCACCACAGAAGAACAGATTTATGCGATTGGCCCGATCCATCTGTAAACACAGTAAGCGCCGGTAAGGGTTGTTCGCTTCTTCTGGGTTTTAACATCAGACGAAAATCAACGTTAAACAGTTTGTGTGAAGGTGGATGGGAAGTTATTCGACCTGTATGTTCTCGCCCGGCACCTCCCCGGGACCTACAGCTTGACAAACTATTGCTGTACAATTCAACCACGAGAACCTCTAACACCTTTACCGCTCAAACCTAGCCTTCTCCTTAACATCTTATATATCCCATAAACACCACCTACCCAAAACCTCAGCACTAAAATCATATTAACCCAAACCCCCCATACACACACGCCCCTAAGACTATAGGCGCCCAAACAGCCAACGAAGCCAACGAAACCAACGAAACCACGTCCCCGTAGCTTACAATCCAAAGCGTGGCACTGAAGATGCCAAGATGGCGTCCAATATGAAAGCCGAGGACAAAAGACTTAGCCCTAACCTTACGGTTGGCTCCTGCTAGACCTAGACGTGCAAGTATCTGCGGCCCAGTGTAAATGCCCTAGGCCTCCTGCTAAGACCGAAGGAGCAGGCATCAGGCACACGCTACCAACTGCAGCCCAAGACGCCTTGCTCAGCCACACCCCCACGGGCACTCAGCAGTAATTAACAGTAAGCAAGAAGCGCAAGCTTGACTTAGTCACGGCAACCTTCAGGGTTGGTAAATCTCGTGCCAGCCGCCGCGGTCACACCAGAAACCCAAGCCAACAGTCACACGGCGTAGAGAGTGGACCAGAGCCTGTCAGAATAACTAGGAAACCGAAACACAGCTAAGCTGTCGTAAGCCCGAGATACCCCTAAGGCCAACCTAAAGATGATCCTAGTAAACCTGACTGCGGCCAATGAAGAGACGGGACGCAGCTTGATGCAAGCAAATGTCAATGCGTTGTGCAGAAGCACGAGGTTTTATACGCTTGCAGAAGCTGCGCGTTTTAAACCAATTGCTTCTTGAGGCTAAGCCTTGCATACTAGGCAATCCCTGATTGGTGGTTAACTACCGGCACTTAACAGCAAGGTGTTACCTTTCCTTGGCGCCATCCGTCTCCCACTCCCCTGTGCTCTGTAAACATGCCCCATCATGTTGTTAATTGTTGTCTAGACAAGCTCGAGCACACTCCCCTCAGCTGACCGATTGCCACGCGTGGTCCTAGTTTCCAGCCCGCTCCTGCACCTCCCCCCCTTCCTGTTGCACAAAAGAACCTTTGAAAGCGAACGAGGAAAAACAAGGCCTAAGCAACAGAACAAATAAAAAACCAACTAAGACATATTATCACTGTCAAAATAACCCACTGCCTTTGTTCCGTACAATTCTACAATTTCCCCTTTTTGTTTTTGAACAGCTAGTACCAGGTTTGCCATGTTCCGCAGGGCCCTTGCAAACATGACAGCAACCAAGGTAATACCAAACAAACAACACTGCCAATCGAGTGAATGGATGCCAGAAAAGGCTGAAATTTTCTCAGATTTTGATAACATGTTGCTGCAGTGGGGCGCCTAAAATCCACGCAGCACATACCATCAAAATCCTCACAGCCACGTCCTTGAACCAACAACAAAAAGCAGCGGCAATTTTGACTCACATGCTTAACTGCCTACCAAACAAGGTGATTGAACTCTTTAATGCTTTCCCTGCTGTTACTCTGCATAAGAGAAGAAGCGCTGCGACACGTTCCCATCCTAGCCTCCTACTACATTAGCATCTACAGAAAGACAATGCTCGACATGCAAAGTGTAAACAACATCACCTTCTTTTGGATTAACGTTATACGTAGGCGGAAGGGCACACCAAACAAGAACCGTTTCCGTCAAAAAGTTCGAAACATAGCATGCCTTCTCTGAACATACCTCTGGGGTCATCCCCTTCATTCCCTCCTTTTGATGCAAAGAGAGACACTTTACCCTAACAGAGAAGCCCCTGTTTACATCTCTGAGCCAGGACACAAGCCGCAGCTGTGCGCGCCACCAGGCTCAGGGCAGAAACCACTCCTGTAGTTACCTAACTAGATATCTCGACAAGCGTGCAGACACCTATTAAACACTAAATAACCATGTTTATCGTTCCTGTTCTCCTTCGTAATACCTAGTTGTTCTCTCATTATGAATCCTCCCTTCCCCTTATCAGTGTCAATGGAATCATCGTTCCATGGACAATGAGTCGTCCCGTTCCCCCGCTTGGTCCGAGAGTATTACCTCTGTTCAGTGGCTTGATCCAGGGTGATAGTGCTCGTTCTAGGCGCTGTAAAAAGCGAAATCTATATCCTATGTCCTGATTTTGGGTATCTAACATTAATGCAAAACAGTAATCCTCACACAGTTTTTATTTCATTCTGTAGCGTCGGTGTCGGTATCGGCTGCCTGCGGTAAAGGTTCACGGGAAGGTCTTACATTCTTCGCTGGGATCCATCTAGGTCCTTTTTCTGTAGAGACACAAGCATAACCTTTTCCCCGTGTAACAAGAGGATATGGTCCCATAATTTTACCTGTTTCTGCATCTCGGACCGATACCGGGCCTTTAACCCGTGCCTCGACGGAGGTAGCTGCAGTGAAACGTCGACCTATCGGTGGGTCGTTATCTATTCAAGAACAATTCAAAAAATTAAAAACATACAACGCTTTCTGTAACCGTTCCTCGGGAATAGCCATGCCCATTCCCCCTTTTTGTTGTTGTCATAAACGTTTCAGAGACCGATGAGACCCTTCAATGAGAGATCGACCGGTGGGGGAATGAGCAATGCCGGTAATGTGAGTTCTACCCCATAGGGCAAAAGAGGTTTTTACAGTTGTTGAAACGTAAAGATAAAGACCGACAACGGTCCAGCTTAAGGGAATACCTAAAGCAGCAAAAGCACGCATTAAATGTCTACGAACAGCTCGTGCCTTTTCTCCTGTGTGACACGAGGCAACCAAGGCACCTGAAAATGTATCAATGGAAGAGTGGATATATTTAAGGCTACCAAATTCAGAATCATGCGTGACATCTGTTTGCCATAACGGTAGGCTTTGTAATCCTCTAGGATTAACTCCTGCAGCAACTGATGGGAAAGAATGTTTTTGACAATCGGGACAGACAGCAATAATACTTGATGCTTGTTGAGCAGCAAGGCCAAACTGTCGCTTAAGAGCTCCAGCGTTTCGATGGAAAAAAAGAGTGCCTTCGCTTAGCTTGTGCAATACGGTCTGGCAGTACTTGAACTGGTCACGGCAATAGGTCAGCTCGTCGATTGCCTTCTGCAAGAAAACCAGGTAGCGAGGTATGAGACCTAATATGCATAACAAAATAAGGCGCAGATCGAGAGTCCAAAAGGAAAATAAGTTCCTGTAACAGGGTAAAGGGTTGTGAATGCGAAACACTCCGCAGCACAGAAGCTTCAGCTCGTGGAACAATACCTGCAACATAAGCAGAATCAGTAACAAGGTGGAGTGGTACATTCCATTCTCGGAAAACACGAACAACTGCATTCAGTTCTCCTGTTTGAGGTGAACCGGAGACCGTCTCTATGTCCGAATCCCATTGCCTCCGTTGATCATCCCACCACAGAAGAACAGATTTATGCGATTGGCCCGATCCATCTGTAAACACAGTAAGCGCCGGTAAGGGTTGTTCGCTTCTTCTGGGTTTTAACATCAGACGAAAATCAACGTTAAACAGTTTGTGTGAAGGTGGATGGGAAGTTATTCGACCTGTATGTTCTCGCCCGGCACCTCCCCGGGACCTACAGCTTGACAAACTATTGCTGTACAATTCAACCACGAGAACCTCTAACACCTTTACCGCTCAAACCTAGCCTTCTCCTTAACATCTTATATATCCCATAAACACCACCTACCCAAAACCTCAGCACTAAAATCATATTAACCCAAACCCCCCATACACACACGCCCCTAAGACTATAGGCGCCCAAACAGCCAACGAAGCCAACGAAACCAACGAAACCACGTCCCCGTAGCTTACAATCCAAAGCGTGGCACTGAAGATGCCAAGATGGCGTCCAATATGAAAGCCGAGGACAAAAGACTTAGCCCTAACCTTACGGTTGGCTCCTGCTAGACCTAGACGTGCAAGTATCTGCGGCCCAGTGTAAATGCCCTAGGCCTCCTGCTAAGACCGAAGGAGCAGGCATCAGGCACACGCTACCAACTGCAGCCCAAGACGCCTTGCTCAGCCACACCCCCACGGGCACTCAGCAGTAATTAACAGTAAGCAAGAAGCGCAAGCTTGACTTAGTCACGGCAACCTTCAGGGTTGGTAAATCTCGTGCCAGCCGCCGCGGTCACACCAGAAACCCAAGCCAACAGTCACACGGCGTAGAGAGTGGACCAGAGCCTGTCAGAATAACTAGGAAACCGAAACACAGCTAAGCTGTCGTAAGCCCGAGATACCCCTAAGGCCAACCTAAAGATGATCCTAGTAAACCTGACTGCGGCCAATGAAGAGACGGGACGCAGCTTGATGCAAGCAAATGTCAATGCGTTGTGCAGAAGCACGAGGTTTTATACGCTTGCAGAAGCTGCGCGTTTTAAACCAATTGCTTCTTGAGGCTAAGCCTTGCATACTAGGCAATCCCTGATTGGTGGTTAACTACCGGCACTTAACAGCAAGGTGTTACCTTTCCTTGGCGCCATCCGTCTCCCACTCCCCTGTGCTCTGTAAACATGCCCCATCATGTTGTTAATTGTTGTCTAGACAAGCTCGAGCACACTCCCCTCAGCTGACCGATTGCCACGCGTGGTCCTAGTTTCCAGCCCGCTCCTGCACCTCCCCCCCTTCCTGTTGCACAAAAGAACCTTTGAAAGCGAACGAGGAAAAACAAGGCCTAAGCAACAGAACAAATAAAAAACCAACTAAGACATATTATCACTGTCAAAATAACCCACTGCCTTTGTTCCGTACAATTCTACAATTTCCCCTTTTTGTTTTTGAACAGCTAGTACCAGGTTTGCCATGTTCCGCAGGGCCCTTGCAAACATGACAGCAACCAAGGTAATACCAAACAAACAACACTGCCAATCGAGTGAATGGATGCCAGAAAAGGCTGAAATTTTCTCAGATTTTGATAACATGTTGCTGCAGTGGGGCGCCTAAAATCCACGCAGCACATACCATCAAAATCCTCACAGCCACGTCCTTGAACCAACAACAAAAAGCAGCGGCAATTTTGACTCACATGCTTAACTGCCTACCAAACAAGGTGATTGAACTCTTTAATGCTTTCCCTGCTGTTACTCTGCATAAGAGAAGAAGCGCTGCGACACGTTCCCATCCTAGCCTCCTACTACATTAGCATCTACAGAAAGACAATGCTCGACATGCAAAGTGTAAACAACATCACCTTCTTTTGGATTAACGTTATACGTAGGCGGAAGGGCACACCAAACAAGAACCGTTTCCGTCAAAAAGTTCGAAACATAGCATGCCTTCTCTGAACATACCTCTGGGGTCATCCCCTTCATTCCCTCCTTTTGATGCAAAGAGAGACACTTTACCCTAACAGAGAAGCCCCTGTTTACATCTCTGAGCCAGGACACAAGCCGCAGCTGTGCGCGCCACCAGGCTCAGGGCAGAAACCACTCCTGTAGTTACCTAACTAGATATCTCGACAAGCGTGCAGACACCTATTAAACACTAAATAACCATGTTTATCGTTCCTGTTCTCCTTCGTAATACCTAGTTGTTCTCTCATTATGAATCCTCCCTTCCCCTTATCAGTGTCAATGGAATCATCGTTCCATGGACAATGAGTCGTCCCGTTCCCCCGCTTGGTCCGAGAGTATTACCTCTGTTCAGTGGCTTGATCCAGGGTGATAGTGCTCGTTCTAGGCGCTGTAAAAAGCGAAATCTATATCCTATGTCCTGATTTTGGGTATCTAACATTAATGCAAAACAGTAATCCTCACACAGTTTTTATTTCATTCTGTAGCGTCGGTGTCGGTATCGGCTGCCTGCGGTAAAGGTTCACGGGAAGGTCTTACATTCTTCGCTGGGATCCATCTAGGTCCTTTTTCTGTAGAGACACAAGCATAACCTTTTCCCCGTGTAACAAGAGGATATGGTCCCATAATTTTACCTGTTTCTGCATCTCGGACCGATACCGGGCCTTTAACCCGTGCCTCGACGGAGGTAGCTGCAGTGAAACGTCGACCTATCGGTGGGTCGTTATCTATTCAAGAACAATTCAAAAAATTAAAAACATACAACGCTTTCTGTAACCGTTCCTCGGGAATAGCCATGCCCATTCCCCCTTTTTGTTGTTGTCATAAACGTTTCAGAGACCGATGAGACCCTTCAATGAGAGATCGACCGGTGGGGGAATGAGCAATGCCGGTAATGTGAGTTCTACCCCATAGGGCAAAAGAGGTTTTTACAGTTGTTGAAACGTAAAGATAAAGACCGACAACGGTCCAGCTTAAGGGAATACCTAAAGCAGCAAAAGCACGCATTAAATGTCTACGAACAGCTCGTGCCTTTTCTCCTGTGTGACACGAGGCAACCAAGGCACCTGAAAATGTATCAATGGAAGAGTGGATATATTTAAGGCTACCAAATTCAGAATCATGCGTGACATCTGTTTGCCATAACGGTAGGCTTTGTAATCCTCTAGGATTAACTCCTGCAGCAACTGATGGGAAAGAATGTTTTTGACAATCGGGACAGACAGCAATAATACTTGATGCTTGTTGAGCAGCAAGGCCAAACTGTCGCTTAAGAGCTCCAGCGTTTCGATGGAAAAAAAGAGTGCCTTCGCTTAGCTTGTGCAATACGGTCTGGCAGTACTTGAACTGGTCACGGCAATAGGTCAGCTCGTCGATTGCCTTCTGCAAGAAAACCAGGTAGCGAGGTATGAGACCTAATATGCATAACAAAATAAGGCGCAGATCGAGAGTCCAAAAGGAAAATAAGTTCCTGTAACAGGGTAAAGGGTTGTGAATGCGAAACACTCCGCAGCACAGAAGCTTCAGCTCGTGGAACAATACCTGCAACATAAGCAGAATCAGTAACAAGGTGGAGTGGTACATTCCATTCTCGGAAAACACGAACAACTGCATTCAGTTCTCCTGTTTGAGGTGAACCGGAGACCGTCTCTATGTCCGAATCCCATTGTCTCCGTTGAAAACCTTAGGAAGACAGGAATTGAACCTGCACAGAAGAGATCAAAGCGCTCCATACTCCCCTTATATTACTTCCCAGTAGGGTCAGCTAAACAAAAGCTATCGGGCCCATACCCCGAAAATGATGGTTTAACCTCTTCCTCTACTAAATGAGCCCCGTCACAAAACTAACGTTCTCCTTAAGCCTTCTACTAGGAACAACCATCACAATTTCAAGCAACCACTGACTGCTAGCCTGGCCTGGACTAGAAATCAACACCCTTGCCATTATCCCCTTCCTTTCAAAATCACACCACCCTCGAGCTATGGAAGCTGCAATCAAATACTTTCTCGTCCAAGCAACCGCCTCCGCATTAATCCTCTTCTCAAGCACAATCAACGCACAGTTCACCGGACAATGAGACATTCCGCGACTAAGCCACCCAACAGCCTCCCTACTACTAACTACAGCAGTCGCAATAAAACTAGGCCTAGTACCCTTTCACTCCTGATGTCCAGAGGTCATACAAGGCTCACCTATAACCACTGCCCTACTCGTCTCTACATGAATAAAACTCCCCCCACTCACTCTTCTTTTCTTAACTGCCCCCTCACTGAACCCACTCCTACTGACAACCGTGGCCATTGCATCCGCAGCCATCGGAGGGCGAACAGGACTTAACCAAACACAAATCCGAAAAGTCCTAGCTTTCTCATCGATCGCCCACCTAGGCTGAATAACCATCATCCTCATATACAACCCCAAGCTAACATTAATAACCTTCTACCTATACTCCTTAAGAACCGCCTCCATTTTCTTAGCCCTCAACACAACCAGCTCCTCAAAACTATCCACAATAATAACCTCCTGAACAAAAATACCATCACTAAACGCATCCTTGACGCTAGCACTACTATCCCTAGCCGGCCTGCCCCCACTCCCTGGCTTTTTACCAAAATGACTCATTATCCAGGAACTAACTAAGCAAGAGATATCAACCGCAGCCATAATTATTTCAATACTCTCCCTACAAGGTTTATTTTTCTACCTACGCCTTGCATATTGCTCCACACTCCCACCAAACACTACAAGCTTCATAAAACAATGATACAATAACAAATCCACAGGCACACCAATTGCTACCTTAATTTCTCTGTCAGTCCTCCTTCTCCCCCCTTCTCCCGCAATCCTGACCGTTACCTAAGAAACTTAGGATCCCCTGCCTACCAAACCGAAGGCCTTCAAAGCCTTAACTAAGAGTTAAATCCTCTTAGTTTCTGCCCACACCACTAAGGCCCGCAGGACACTAAACCTGCACCATCTAAATGCAACGCAGATACTCTAATTCAGCTAGGGCCTCCACGATAAGCCTAGACAGACGGGCCTCGATCCCATAAACTTCTAATTAACAGCTAGACGCTCAAACCAACGAGCTTCTGTCTACCAGACTCCGGCACACTCTCAGCGTACATCAATGAGTTTGCAACTCAACATGAACTTCACCACAGAGTCGATAAGAAGAGGAATTCAACCTCTGTAAAAAGGACTACAGCCTAACGCCTAAACACTCAGCCACCTGACCCGTGACCTTCATCAACCGATGACTAGTTTCAACAAACCACAATGACATCGGCACCCTATACCTACTCTTCGGAGCATGGGCAGGCATAGCCGAGTACCGCCCTCAGCCTCCTTATTCGAGCAGAACTTGGCCAACCAGGAACTCTCCTAGGAGACGACCAAATCTACAATGTCATCATCACCGCCCATGCCTTCGTAAGAATCTTCTTCACAGTTATAGCTATTATAATCGAAGGGTTTGGAAACTGACTAGTCCCCCTTATAATTGGAGCCCCAGACATAGCATTCCCCCGCATAAACAACATCAGTTTCTGAACTACTTCCTCCGTCCTTCCTACTGCTCCTAGCGTCCTCCACAGTAGAAGCTGGAGTCGGAACAGGATGAACCATATACCCGCCCCTAGCAGGCAACCTAGCCCATGCTGGCGCCTCAGTAGACCTAGCCATCTTCTCCCTACACCTCGCAGGTGTGTCTTCCATCTTAGGGGCCATCAACTTTAACACAACAGCCATTAACATAACCCCCCCTGCCTTATCGCAATATCCAACTCCCCTATTCGTATGATCCGTACTCCTATTGCCCTCACTTCCAGTCCTGGCCGCCGGCATCACCATACTACTGACCGACCGAAACCTAAACACTTTTCATTGACCCCGCTGGAGGGGGAGACCCCATTCTCTACCAGCACCTGTTCTGATTCTTTGGCCACCAGGAAGTTTACATCTTAATCCTTCACGGCTTTGGAATCATCTCACATGTTGTAACGTATTACGCAGGCAAAAAAGAACCATTCGGCTACATAGGAATAGTCTGAGCTATACTATCGATTGGATTCCTGGGCTTTGTCATATGAGCCCACCACATATTCACTGTCGGAATAGACGTAGACAGCCGATCATACTTCATCTCCGCCACTATAATCATCGCCATCCCAACCGGCATTCAGGTATTCAGCTGACTAGCCACACCACACGGAGGCACCATCAAATGAGATCCACCGATACTGTGAGCCTTGGGCTTCATCTTCCTCTTCACACTTGCCAATAAGGTGTCGGTGGAATTGGTGCTCAGCCTTGATTACTGCGTAATCCATCCCGTGGATCTAAAAAGAATTTTATATATATATAATATTGTACGCACATACATACATATATATATTATATAGGGCCAGGTAGGACAGGCCACCGCTTCTGTCTCGTGCCCTAAGTAACTGCCTACTGCCACTATTGGCACTGACTCACCAGCGGTCAGCTACAAGCACTTCTGCTCTTCAGCAGAGCACAAGCATTCCTCTGCTTTGAGAAGAGAGCATTGTGCTCATGAAACATTGAAAAGACTGACTTCTATGCCTCTCCAGCTATAACCAAGAGAATCCTTCCTTCTCCGCACCAAAAAAATTAATGCTGACTTTTCAAGGATGCTATGGATGAGGTTCATAACCAAGGGGTGTCATCCACCTGGCCACACAATTTGTCTCCTGCAAGTTCGATTAAGCATGCCAAGACATCCTATGGATGTGACAAACACCTCATCACCTCTGCTCTGTTGCCCCTTCTTCCCCCAGTTTCTTACTGGAACTAGTAACTCCAGCTCACCAGTTCCTTGAGCATGGCTTCAATCTGTTCCTGAGCCACATGCACATCTTCTGTAGGTCCTTCCAAAGTGATGTTATCCTGTGGCGAGCAGCCTCACAGTTTACCCTCTTGCCTGTGCTAACAATTGTCTCCGAGTTGCTGTTCTTTGCTGGGAGATCAATTTTGGTGTTGCTTTCTTTACGGATCTGCCACAAAGGGAAAAAAAAAAAAAATCATCTCAGAAGTGTCCCATGTCAGAAGAAAAACCCTCGCAGGCTATATTGGACATCACCAATGGGCAGGAGAGAGCATCCAGTGGGATTTTGCTGCAGGCAGTGATCATCACGAGCACTTGAGTTGGGAGCAGCATCTCACCTTCTTGATGTTGGCACCTCCTTTCCCTACGATGTTCTTGTGGAACTGTTTGCAGATGGGGACAGAAATAGAAAAGCTGTTTTCAACCTAAGGGAGAAAGGAAGGGAGAACTGAAGATTACACTGTCGTGGCAAGGGAGGCCCGACTTCAGGAACTCTGATAAACGAGCTTTTGAAAAGAGGCTTAGACCCAAGGAAGTTCTCTATACGAGGGACTTGTAAGACTAAACAAAGGCAAGGACGTTCCCCTATAGCCTTCCCATAACAGGTACTACCCCCTGCCTCCATTCAGCCAAAACAGCGTCGACAGCTCCCTCCTCTTGAGGTGTTTTAGCTCTACCCAAGCCAGTAGAGCTCTGCTTTGCCCCAGGGTTATCCAGGCACGGAGGAGGGAAGTGCAGGCAGAAGACCTCCTTACCAGGTCTGCCACCGTCTTTTGCATGTACTCGGTGCACTTCTCCACCTCGTTTTTGGGACCTCGGAGTTGGACGATGTCACTCTTGTGTGCAGGGTCTGGGAAGTTGATGATAACCTGCAGGAGCGGTCATTTAGAGTTAGCTCAAGCAAAAGCAAGAACCCTTGTGTCAGACACATGCAAAGGTTGGGGGGATCCTACACATGCCCTTTTCCCATTCAGAAACGGGGAACCGTGTTAGCGGCCTCTGGCTAAAAGAACTATCTTCTCAGACACTTGCGCTACAGAGCCACTAAAGTTACGACTTCTGTGACGACAGGCCTACTACCCATGTAGGAAAGAACCCCTCTGGATTCCTCCTCTCCTACAAAGCCTTACCTCTGGGAATTGCTCCCGGATTTCCCAGACCCGCTCAGCCTTCTGCCCAGTGATGGTCCGGTGGAATTTCTGCTCAACGATTAGGTCCGCAGCGTGTTCATTTTCCTGACGGGAACAGAGGGCACACTGAGTGTTCAGCCGGAGAGCCATCTACTTTGACTTAGCGGTTTGCTGCCCGACGGTTTACTTGCCAGCACTGTCCCTCTTTTCTCCAGACCAAATTCACTCTGCGTTGACAGAGAAGGGCTACCCGAGGGAACAGGGGAAGACATTTGTGAAGAGGAACTTGCACTTGTCATGAGATCCAAGTGCTCCGTGGGCAAGGGGCACACACTCGCACCAGAAGGTTACAAGGGAACACGAGAGCCCAAACCCTGCAGTCTCCCAAACATCACGTCCTACCCACTCACCATACGGGAAGCGAGTTCCAGCAGCTCGCTCTTGGCCTGTGGGACCCCCTGTGGGTCTCCTTCCATTCTGATCGGGTTGCTCTTCTCGTTGTCCGGGGGAATGCGCACAGACACCTTGTACAGATCCTTCATCCTGTTCACTTCGAGGCAAGGACTGTGGTGACGCCGTCTGCTAGGCAAGGACCTGGAAGCAAGGCACCTGGATTATCACTGCTCAGAGGCTGATGAAGAAGTAAAGCCGCCTCTGGGAAGGGCTCGGTGGGGTAGGGTTGAGCCAGGGGAAATTGCCTCTTCCCCCTGGAGTTCAGCGAGAGCAGACCTGTGCCACACGAGAGCCTGTCCAAGTAAATACCGTGGCATCTACAGAGCCCATTGTTCCCTTGTCAGAGCCAGGCGTGTTTCTTCCCCAAACAGTATCACATTTAGAGCAGAGGATAATCGTTCCTTTCTACCCCAAACTCTTGGCTGGGGACACGTTGCAGTGCTATCAAACTAGCAGACCGCAACAAGGCTTTAGCGTTGGCCATATTCTACTGCCGGTGCTGTAGCACCTTCCTCCAGAGGCCAGACCACACTGCTCCTCCTCCAGCTGACACCCTCTCCCACAAGCCACAGGGCTATTTAACCCCTTAGCGGGAACCAGCTACACCTGCACATCGCCCATGTCAATCAACCCACTGCCTCTGAGGCAAGGCCACAGCTGCGTGTTATCAATGCTAATCAACCCACCGCCTTCATTCCTCTACAGGGAGAAGCTCACCAAGCACATTTCCACCACCCACAACTGGCTGCTAAAATGTCATTCGCACAGAGCAGCGTGTGGAAAAAAAAAAAAAAAAAAAAATTCCTCCAGGACACATCAAAGTAATTCCACTACTGTTCAGGCTCCCAAGGTACTTTCACCCGTTCAAGCCATCGCAAGGCCTGACGGCCCATTTCTCTCCTTGTACCACCACCACTCCAGAAAAGCAGAGGAAATGTGATGGAGACAGCACACTGGGTGAGCTACAGAGCCCCTGATACCATCTACTAAACACGAAGAGTGTGAGCATGGGAAGGACTAGAAAGGCACTCCACTTACCATTTAGCTGCTTTCTTGCCAATGAGGTGTCGGTGGAATTGGTGGTCAGCCTTGATTATTGCGTAATCCGTCCCGTGGATCTAAAAAGAATTATATCTTTTATATCTATCTATATATGTATGGATGTACATTATTTTATATTATAATATATAGGGCCAGGTAGGACAGGCCACCGCTTCTGTCTCGTGCCCTAAGTAACTGCCTACTGCCACTATTGGCACTGACTCACCAGCGGTCAGCTACAAGCACTTCTGCTCTTCAGCAGAGCACAAGCATTCCTCTGCTTTGAGAAGAGAGCATTGTACTCATGAAACATTGAAAAGACTGACTTCTACGCCTCTCCAGCTATAACCAAGAGAATCCTTCCTTCTCCGCACCAAAAAAATTAATGCTGACTTTTCAAGGATGCTATGGATGAGGTTCATAACCAAGGGGTGTCATCCACCTGGCCACACAATTTGTCTCCTGCAAGTTCGATTAAGCATGCCAAGACATCCTATGGATGTGACAAACACCTCATCACCTCTGCTCTGTTGCCCCTTCTTCCCCCAGTTTCTTACTGGAACTAGTAACTCCAGCTCACCAGTTCCTTGAGCATGGCTTCAATCGGTTCCTGAGCCACATGCACATCTTCTGTAGGTCCTTCCAAAGTGATGTTATCCTGTGGCGAGCAGCCTCACAGTTTGCCCTCTTGCCTGTGCTAACAATTGTCTCCGAGTTGCTGTTCTTTGCTGGGAGATCAATTTTGGTGTTGCTTTCTTTACGGATCTGCCACAAAGGAAAAAAAAATAAAAAATCATCTCAGAAGTGTCCCATGTCAGAAGAAAAACCCTCGCAGGCTATATTGGACATCACCAATGGGCAGGAGAGAGCATCCAGTGGGATTTTGCTGCAGGCAGTGATCATCACGAGCACTTGAGTTAGGAGCAATATCTCACCTTCTTGATGTTGGCACCTCCTTTCCCCACGATGTTCTTGTGGAACTGTTTGCAGATGGGGACAGAAATAGAAAAGCTGTTTTCAACCTAAGGGAGAAAGGAAGGGAGAACTGAAGATTACACTGTCGTGGCAAGGGAGGCCCGACTTCAGGAACTCTGATAAACGAGCTTTTGAAAAGAGGCTTAGACCCAAGGAAGTTCTCTATACGAGGGACTTGTAAGACTAAACAAAGGCAAGGACGTTCCCCTATAGCCTTCCCATAACAGGTACTACCCCCTGCCTCCATTCAGCCAAAACAGCGTCGACAGCTCCCTCCTCTTGAGGTGTTTTAGCTCTACCCAAGCCAGTAGAGCTCTGCTTTGCCCCAGGGTTATCCAGGCACGGAGGAGGGAAGTGCAGGCAGAAGACCTCCTTACCAGGTCTGCCACCGTCTTTTGCATGTACTCGGTGCACTTCTCCACCTCGTTTTTGGGACCTCGGAGTTGGACGATGTCACTCTTGTGTGCAGGGTCTGGGAAGTTGATGATAACCTGCAGGAGCGGTCATTTAGAGTTAGCTCAAGCAAAAGCAAGAACCCTTGTGTCAGACACATGCAAAGGTTGGGGGGATCCTACACATGCCCTTTTCCCATTCAGAAAAGGGGAACCGTGTTAGCGGCCTCTGGCTAAAAGAACTATCTTCTCAGACACTTGCGCTACAGAGCCACTAAAGTTACGACTTCTGTGACGACAGGCCTACTACCCATGTAGGAAAGAACCCCTCTGGATTCCTCCTCTCCTACAAAGCCTTACCTCTGGGAATTGCTCCCGGATTTCCCAGACCCGCTCAGCCTTCTGCCCAGTGATGGTCCGGTGGAATTTCTGCTCAACGATTAGGTCCGCAGCGTGTTCATTTTCCTGACGGGAACAGAGGGCACACTGAGTGTTCAGCCGGAGAGCCATCTACTTTGACTTAGCGGTTTGCTGCCCGACGGTTTACTTGCCAGCACTGTCCCTCTTTTCTCCAGACCAAATTCACTCTGCGTTGACAGAGAAGGGCTACCCGAGGGAACAGGGGAAGACATTTGTGAAGAGGAACTTGCACTTGTCATGAGATCCAAGTGCTCCGTGGGCAAGGGGCACACACTCGCACCAGAAGGTTACAAGGGAACACGAGAGCCCAAACCCTGCAGTCTCCCAAACATCACGTCCTACCCACTCACCATACGGGAAGCGAGTTCCAGCAGCTCGCTCTTGGCCTGTGGGACCCCCTGTGGGTCTCCTTCCATTCTGATCGGGTTGCTCTTCTCGTTGTCCGGGGGAATGCGCACAGACACCTTGTACAGATCCTTCATCCTGTTCACTTCGAGGCAAGGACTGTGGTGACGCCGTCTGCTAGGCAAGGACCTGGAAGCAAGGCACCTGGATTATCACTGCTCAGAGGCTGATGAAGAAGTAAAGCCGCCTCTGGGAAGGGCTCGGTGGGGTAGGGTTGAGCCAGGGGAAATTGCCTCTTCCCCCTGGAGTTCAGCGAGAGCAGACCTGTGCCACACGAGAGCCTGTCCAAGTAAATACCGTGGCATCTACAGAGCCCATTGTTCCCTTGTCAGAGCCAGGCGTGTTTCTTCCCCAAACAGTATCACATTTAGAGCAGAGGATAATCGTTCCTTTCTACCCCAAACTCTTGGCTGGGGACACGTTGCAGTGCTATCAAACTAGCAGACCGCAACAAGGCTTTAGCGTTGGCCATATTCTACTGCCGGTGCTGTAGCACCTTCCTCCAGAGGCCAGACCACACTGCTCCTCCTCCAGCTGACACCCTCTCCCACAAGCCACAGGGCTATTTAACCCCTTAGCGGGAACCAGCTACACCTGCACATCGCCCATGTCAATCAACCCACTGCCTCTGAGGCAAGGCCACAGCTGCGTGTTATCAATGCTAATCAACCCACCGCCTTCATTCCTCTACAGGGAGAAGCTCACCAAGCACATTTCCACCACCCACAACTGGCTGCTAAACTGTCATTCACACAGAGCAACGTGTGGAAAAAAAAAAAAAAAAAAATTCCTCCAGGACACATCAAAGTAATTCCACTACTGTTCAGGCTCCCAAGGTACTTTCACCCGTTCAAGCCATCGCAAGGCCTGACGGCCCATTTCTCTCCTTGTACCACCACCACTCCAGAAAAGCAGAGGAAATGTGATGGAGACAGCACACTGGGTGAGCTACAGAGCCCCTGATACCATCTACTAAACACGAAGAGTGTGAGCATGGGAAGGACTAGAAAGGCACTCCACTTACCGTTTAGCTGCTTTCTTGCCAATGAGGTGTCGGTGGAATTGGTGGTCAGCCTTGATTATTGCGTAATCCGTCCCGTGGATCTAAAAAGAATTATATCTTTTATATCTATCTATATATGTATGGATGTACATTATTTTATATTATAATATATAGGGCCAGGTAGGACAGGCCACCGCTTCTGTCTCGTGCCCTAAGTAACTGCCTACTGCCACTATTGGCACTGACTCACCAGCGGTCAGCTACAAGCACTTCTGCTCTTCAGCAGAGCACAAGCATTCCTCTGCTTTGAGAAGAGAGCATTGTGCTCATGAAACATTGAAAAGACTCACTTCTATGCCTCTCCAGCTATAACCAAGAGAATCCTTCCTTCTCCGCACCAAAAAAATTAATGCTGACTTTTCAAGGATGCTATGGATGAGTTTCATAACCAAGGGGTGTCATCCACCTGGCCACACAATTTGTCTCCTGCAAGTACGATTAAGCATGCCAAGACATCCTATGGATGTGACAAACACCTCATCACCTCTGCTCTGTTGCCCCTTCTTCCCCCAGTTCCTGTTCTCCTTCATAATACCTAGTTGTTCTCTCATTATGAATCCTCCCTTCCCCTTATCAGTGTCAATGGAATCATCGTTCCATGGACAATGAGTCGTCCCTTTCCCCCGCTTGGTCCGAGAGTATTACCTCTGTTCAGTGGCTTGATCCAGGGTGATAGTGCTCGTTCTAGGCGCTGTAAAAAGCGAAATCTATATCCTATGTCCTGATTTTGGGTATCTAACATTAATGCAAAACAGTAATCCTCACACAGTTTTTATTTCATTCTGTAGCGTCGGTGTCGCTATCAGCTGCCTGCGGTAAAGGTTCACGGGAAGGTCTTACATTCTTCGCTGGGATCCATCGAGGTCCTTTTTCTGTAGAGACACAAGCATAACCTTTTCCCCGTGTAACAAGAGGATATGGTCCCATAATTTTACCTGTTTCTGCATCTCGGACCGATACCGGGCCTTTAACCCGTGCCTCAACGGAGGTAGCTGCAGTGAAACGTCGACCTATCGGTGGGTCGTTATCTATTCAAGAACAATTCAAAAAATTAAAAACATACAACGCTTTCTGTAACCGTTCCTCGGGAATAGCCATGCCCATTCCCCCTTTTTGTTGTTGTCATAAACGTTTCAGAGACCGATGAGACCCTTCAATGAGAGATCGACCGGTGGGGGAATGAGCAATGCCGGTAATGTGAGTTCTACCCCATAGGGCAAAAGAGGTTTTTACAGTTGTTGAAACGTAAAGATAAAGACCGATAACGGTCCAGCTTAAGGGAATACCTAAAGCAGCAAAAGCACGCATTAAATGTCTACGAACAGCTCGTGCCTTTTCTCCTGTGTGACACGAGGCAACCAAGGCACCTGAAAATGTATCAATGGAAGAGTGGATATATTTAAGGCTACCAAATTCAGAATCATGCGTGACATCTGTTTGCCATAACGGTAGGCTTTGTAATCCTCTAGGATTAGCTCCTGCAGCAACTGATGGGAAAGAATGTTTTTGACAGTCGGGACAGACAGCAATAATACTTGATGCTTGTTGAGCAGCAAGGCCAAACTGTCGCTTAAGAGCTCCAGCGTTTCGATGGAAAAAAAGAGTGCCTTCGCTTAGCTTGTGCAATACGGTCTGGCAGTACTTGAACTGGTCACGGCAATAGGTCAGCTCGTCGATTGCCTTCTGCAAGAAAACCAGGTAGCGAGGTATGAGACCTAATATGCATAACAAAATAAGGCGCAGATCGAGAGTCCAAAAGGAAAATAAGTTCCTGTAACAGGGTAAAGGGTTGTGAATGCGAAACACTCCGCAGCACAGAAGCTTCAGCTCGTGGAACAATACCTGCAACATAAGCAGAATCAGTAACAAGGTGGAGTGGTACATTCCATTCTCGGAAAACACGAACAACTGCATTCAGTTCTCCTGTTTGAGGTGAACCGGAGACCGTCTCTATGTCCGAATCCCATTGCCTCCGTTGATCATCCCACCACAGAAGAACAGATTTATGCGATTGGCCCGATCCATCTGTAAACACAGTAAGCGCCGGTAAGGGTTGTTCGCTTCTTCTGGGTTTTAACATCAGACGAAAATCAACGTTAAACAGTTTGTGTGAAGGTGGATGGGAAGTTATTCGACCTGTATGTTCTCGCCCGGCACCTCCCCGGGACCTACAGCTTGACAAACTATTGCTGTACAATTCAACCACGAGAACCTCTAACACCTTTACCGCTCAAACCTAGCCTTCTCCTTAACATCTTATATATCCCATAAACACCACCTACCCAAAACCTCAGCACTAAAATCATATTAACCCAAACCCCCCATACACACACGCCCCTAAGACTATAGGCGCCCAAACAGCCAACGAAGCCAACGAAACCAACGAAACCACGTCCCCGTAGCTTACAATCCAAAGCGTGGCACTGAAGATGCCAAGATGGCGTCCAATATGAAAGCCGAGGACAAAAGACTTAGCCCTAACCTTACGGTTGGCTCCTGCTAGACCTAGACGTGCAAGTATCTGCGGCCCAGTGTAAATGCCCTAGGCCTCCTGCTAAGACCGAAGGAGCAGGCATCAGGCACACGCTACCAACTGTAGCCCAAGACGCCTTGCTCAGCCACACCCCCACGGGCACTCAGCAGTAATTAACAGTAAGCAAGAAGCGCAAGCTTGACTTAGTCACGGCAACCTTCAGGGTTGGTAAATCTCGTGCCAGCCGCCGCGGTCACACCAGAAACCCAAGCCAACAGTCACACGGCGTAGAGAGTGGACCAGAGCCTGTCAGAATAACTAGGAAACCGAAACACAGCTAAGCTGTCGTAAGCCCGAGATACCCCTAAGGCCAACCTAAAGATGATCCTAGTAAACCTGACTGCGGCCAATGAAGAGACGGGACGCAGCTTGATGCAAGCAAATGTCAATGCGTTGTGCAGAAGCACGAGGTTTTATACGCTTGCAGAAGCTGCGCGTTTTAAACCAATTGCTTCTTGAGGCTAAGCCTTGCATACTAGGCAATCCCTGATTGGTGGTTAACTACCGGCACTTAACAGCAAGGTGTTACCTTTCCTTGGCGCCATCCGTCTCCCACTCCCCTGTGCTCTGTAAACATGCCCCATCATGTTGTTAATTGTTGTCTAGACAAGCTCGAGCACACTCCCCTCAGCTGACCGATTGCCACGCGTGGTCCTAGTTTCCAGCCCGCTCCTGCACCTCCCCCTTCCTGTTGCACAAAAGAACCTTTGAAAGCGAACGAGGAAAAACAAGGCCTAAGCAACAGAACAAATAAAAAACCAACTAAGACATATTATCACTGTCAAAATAACCCACTGCCTTTGTTCCGTACAATTCTACAATTTCCCCTTTTTGTTTTTGAACAGCTAGTACCAGGTTTGCCATGTTCCGCAGGGCCCTTGCAAACATGACAGCAACCAAGGTAATAGCAAACAAACAACACTGCCAATCGAGTGAATGGATGCCAGAAAAGGCTGAAATTTTCTCAGATTTTGATAACATGTTGCTGCAGTGGGGCGCCTAAAATCCACGCAGCACATACCATCAAAATCCTCACAGCCACGTCCTTGAACCAACAACAAAAAGCAGCGGCAATTTTGACTCACATGCTTAACTGCCTACCAAACAAGGTGATTGAACTCTTTAATGCTTTCCCTGCTGTTACTCTGCATAAGAGAAGAAGCGCTGCGACACGTTCCCATCCTAGCCTCCTACTACATTAGCATCTACAGAAAGACAATGCTCGACATGCAAAGTGTAAACAACATCACCTTCTTTTGGATTAACGTTATACGTAGGCGGAAGGGCACACCAAACAAGAACCGTTTCCGTCAAAAAGTTCGAAACATAGCATGCCTTCTCTGAACATACCTCTGGGGTCATCCCCTTCATTCCCTCCTTTTGATGCAAAGAGAGACACTTTACCCTAACAGAGAAGCCCCTGTTTACATCTCTGAGCCAGGACACAAGCCGCAGCTGTGCGCGCCACCAGGCTCAGGGCAGAAACCACTCCTGTAGTTACCTAACTAGATATCTCGACAAGCGTGCAGACACCTATTAAACACTAAATAACCATGTTTATCGTTCCTGTTCTCCTTCGTAATACCTAGTTGTTCTCTCATTATGAATCCTCCCTTCCCCTTATCAGTGTCAATGGAATCATCGTTCCATGGACAATGAGTCGTCCCGTTCCCCCGCTTGGTCCGAGAGTATTACCTCTGTTCAGTGGCTTGATCCAGGGTGATAGTGCTCGTTCTAGGCGCTGTAAAAAGCGAAATCTATATCCTATGTCCTGATTTTGGGTATCTAACATTAATGCAAAACAGTAATCCTCACACAGTTTTTATTTCATTCTGTAGCGTCGGTGTCGGTATCGGCTGCCTGCGGTAAAGGTTCACGGAAAGGTCTTACATTCTTCGCTGGGATCCATCGAGGTCCTTTTTCTGTAGAGACACAAGCATAACCTTTTCCCCGTGTAACAAGAGGATATGGTCCCATAATTTTACCTGTTTCTGCATCTCGGACCGATACCGGGCCTTTAACCCGTGCCTCGACGGAGGTAGCTGCAGTGAAACGTCGACCTATCGGTGGGTCGTTATCTATTCAAGAACAATTCAAAAAATTAAAAACATACAACGCTTTCTGTAACCGTTCCTCGGGAATAGCCATGCCCATTCCCCCTTTTTGTTGTTGTCATAAACGTTTCAGAGACCGATGAGACCCTTCAATGAGAGATCGACCGGTGGGGGAATGAGCAATGCCGGTAATGTGAGTTCTACCCCATAGGGCAAAAGAGGTTTTTACAGTTGTTGAAACGTAAAGATAAAGACCGACAACGGCCCAGCTTAAGGGAATACCTAAAGCAGCAAAAGCACGCATTAAATGTCTACGAACAGCTCGTGCCTTTTCTCCTGTGTGACACGAGGCAACCAAGGCACCTGAAAATGTATCAATGGAAGAGTGGATATATTTAAGGCTACCAAATTCAGAATCATGCGTGACATCTGTTTGCCATAACGGTAGGCTTTGTAATCCTCTAGGATTAACTCCTGCAGCAACTGATGGGAAAGAATGTTTTTGACAGTCGGGACAGACAGCAATAATACTTGATGCTTGTTGAGCAGCAAGGCCAAACTGTCGCTTAAGAGCTCCAGCGTTTCGATGGAAAAAAAGAGTGCCTTCGCTTAGCTTGTGCAATACGGTCTGGCAGTACTTGAACTGGTCACGGCAATAGGTCAGCTCGTCGATTGCCTTCTGCAAGAAAACCAGGTAGCAAGGTATGAGACCTAATATGCATAACAAAATAAGGCGCAGATCGAGAGTCCAAAAGGAAAATAAGTTCCTGTAACAGGGTAAAGGGTTGTGAATGCGAAACACTCCGCAGCACAGAAGCTTCAGCTCGTGGAACAATACCTGCAACATAAGCAGAATCAGTAACAAGGTGGAGTGGTACATTCCATTCTCGGAAAACACGAACAACTGCATTCAGTTCTCCTGTTTGAGGTGAACCGGAGACCGTCTCTATGTCCGAATCCCATTGTCTCCGTTGAAAACCTTAGGAAGACAGGAATTGAACCTGCACAGAAGAGATCAAAGCGCTCCATACTCCCCTTATATTACTTCCCAGTAGGGTCAGCTAAACAAAAGCTATCGGGCCCATACCCCGAAAATGATGGTTTAACCTCTTCCTCTACTAAATGAGCCCCGTCACAAAACTAACGTTCTCCTTAAGCCTTCTACTAGGAACAACCATCACAATTTCAAGCAACCACTGACTGCTAGCCTGGCCTGGACTAGAAATCAACACCCTTGCCATTATCCCCTTCCTTTCAAAATCACACCACCCTCGAGCTATGGAAGCTGCAATCAAATACTTTCTCGTCCAAGCAACCGCCTCCGCATTAATCCTCTTCTCAAGCACAATCAACGCACAGTTCACCGGACAATGAGACATTCCGCGACTAAGCCACCCAACAGCCTCCCTACTACTAACTACAGCAGTCGCAATAAAACTAGGCCTAGTACCCTTTCACTTCTGATGTCCAGAGGTCATACAAGGCTCACCTATAACCACTGCCCTACTCGTCTCTACATGAATAAAACTCCCCCCACTCACTCTTCTTTTCTTAACTGCCCCCTCACTGAACCCACTCCTACTGACAACCGTGGCCATTGCATCCGCAGCCATCGGAGGGCGAACAGGACTTAACCAAACACAAATCCGAAAAGTCCTAGCTTTCTCATCGATCGCCCACCTAGGCTGAATAACCATCATCCTCATATACAACCCCAAGCTAACATTAATAACCTTCTACCTATACTCCTTAAGAACCGCCTCCATTTTCTTAGCCCTCAACACAACCAACTCCTCAAAACTATCCACAATAATAACCTCCTGAACAAAAATACCATCACTAAACGCATCCTTGACGCTAGCACTACTATCCCTAGCCGGCCTGCCCCCACTCCCTGGCTTTTTACCAAAATGACTCATTATCCAGGAACTAACTAAGCAAGAGATATCAACCGCAGCCATAATTATTTCAATACTCTCCCTACAAGGTTTATTTTTCTACCTACGCCTTGCATATTGCTCCACACTCCCACCAAACACTACAAGCTTCATAAAACAATGATACAATAACAAATCCACAGGCACACCAATTGCTACCTTAATTTCTCTGTCAGTCCTCCTTCTCCCCCCTTCTCCCGCAATCCTGACCGTTACCTAAGAAACTTAGGATCCCCTGCCTACCAAACCGAAGGCCTTCAAAGCCTTAACTAAGAGTTAAATCCTCTTAGTTTCTGCCCACACCACTAAGGCCCGCAGGACACTAAACCTGCACCATCTAAATGCAACGCAGATACTCTAATTCAGCTAGGGCCTCCACGATAAGCCTAGACAGACGGGCCTCGATCCCATAAACTTCTAATTAACAGCTAGACGCTCAAACCAACGAGCTTCTGTCTACCAGACTCCGGCACACTCTCAGCGTACATCAATGAGTTTGCAACTCAACATGAACTTCACCACAGAGTCAATAAGAAGAGGAATTCAACCTCTGTAAAAAGGACTACAGCCTAACGCCTAAACACTCAGCCACCTGACCCGTGACCTTCATCAACCGATGACTAGTTTCAACAAACCACAATGACATCGGCACCCTATACCTACTCTTCGGAGCATGGGCAGGCATAGCCGAGTACCGCCCTCAGCCTCCTTATTCGAGCAGAACTTGGCCAACCAGGAACTCTCCTAGGAGACGACCAAATCTACAATGTCATCATCACCGCCCATGCCTTCGTAAGAATCTTCTTCACAGTTATAGCTATTATAATCGAAGGGTTTGGAAACTGACTAGTCCCCCTTATAATTGGAGCCCCAGACATAGCATTCCCCCGCATAAACAACATCGGTTTCTGAACTACTTCCTCCGTCCTTCCTACTGCTCCTAGCGTCCTCCACAGTAGAAGCTGGAGTCGGAACAGGATGAACCATATACCCGCCCCTAGCAGGCAACCTAGCCCATGCTGGCGCCTCAGTAGACCTAGCCATCTTCTCCCTACACCTCGCAGGTGTGTCTTCCATCTTAGGGGCCATCAACTTTAACACAACAGCCATTAACATAACCCCCCCTGCCTTATCGCAATATCCAACTCCCCTATTCGTATGATCCATACTCCTAGTGCCCTCACTTCCAGTCCTGGCCGCCGGCATCACCATACTACTGACCGACCGAAACCTAAACACTTTTCATTGACCCCGCTGGAGGGGGAGACCCCATTCTCTACCAGCACCTGTTCTGATTCTTTGGCCACCAGGAAGTTTACATCTTAATCCTTCACGGCTTTGGAATCATCTCACATGTTGTAACGTATTACGCAGGCAAAAAAGAACCATTCGGCTACATAGGAATAGTCTGAGCTATACTATCGATTGGATTCCTGGGCTTTGTCATATGAGCCCACCACATATTCACTGTCGGAATAGACGTAGACAGCCGATCATACTTCATCTCCGCCACTATAATCATCGCCATCCCAACCGGCATTCAGGTATTCAGCTGACTAGCCACACCACACGGAGGCACCATCAAATGAGATCCACCGATACTGTGAGCCTTGGGCTTCATCTTCCTCTTCACACTTGCCAATAAGGTGTCGGTGGAATTGGTGCTCAGCCTTGATTACTGCGTAATCCATCCCGTGGATCTAAAAAGAATTTTATATATATATAATATTGTACGCACATACATACATATATATATATTATATAGGGCCAGGTAGGACAGGCCACCGCTTCTGTCTCGTGCCCTAAGTAACTGCCTACTGCCAGTATTGGCACTGACTCACCAGCGGTCAGCTACAAGCACTTCTGCTCTTCAGCAGAGCACAAGCATTCCTCTGCTTTGAGAAGAGAGCATTGTGCTCATGAAACATTGAAAAGACTGACTTCTATGCCTCTCCAGCTATAACCAAGAGAATCCTTCCTTCTCCGCACCAAAAAAATTAATGCTGACTTTTCAAGGATGCTATGGATGAGGTTCATAACCAAGGGGTGTCATCCACCTGGCCACACAATTTGTCTCCTGCAAGTTCGATTAAGCATGCCAAGACATCCTATGGATGTGACAAACACCTCATCACCTCTGCTCTGTTGCCCCTTCTTCCCCCAGTTTCTTACTGGAACTAGTAACTCCAGCTCACCAGTTCCTTGAGCATGGCTTCAATCGGTTCCTGAGCCACATGCACATCTTCTGTAGGTCCTTCCAAAGTGATGTTTATCCTGTGGCGAGCAGCCTCACAGTTTGCCCTCTTGCCTGTGCTAACAATTGTCTCCGAGTTGCTGTTCTTTGCTGGGAGATCAATTATGGTGTTGCTTTCTTTACGGATCTGCCATAAAGAAAAAAAAAAAAAAATCATCTCAGAAGCGTCCCATGTCAGAAGAAAAACCCTCGCAGGCTATATTGGACATCACCAATGGGCAGGAGAGAGCATCCAGTGGGATTTTGCTGCAGGCAGTGATCATCACGAGCACTTGAGTTAGGAGCAATATCTCACCTTCTTGATGTTGGCACCTCCTTTCCCTACGATGTTCTTGTGGAACTGTTTGCAGATGGGGACAGAAATAGAAAAGCTGTTTTCAACCTAAGGGAGAAAGGAAGGGAGAACTGAAGATTACACTGTCGTGGCAAGGGAGGCCCGACTTCAGGAACTCTGATAAACGAGCTTTTGAAAAGAGGCTTAGACCCAAGGAAGTTCTCTATACGAGGGACTTGTAAGACTAAACAAAGGCAAGGACGTTCCCCTATAGCCTTCCCATAACAGGTACTACCCCCTGCCTCCATTCAGCCAAAACAGCGTCGACAGCTCCCTCCTCTTGAGGTGTTTTAGCTCTACCCAAGCCAGTAGAGCTCTGCTTTGCCCCAGGGTTATCCAGGCACGGAGGAGGGAAGTGCAGGCAGAAGACCTCCTTACCAGGTCTGCCACCGTCTTTTGCATGTACTCGGTGCACTTCTCCACCTCGTTTTTGGGACCTCGGAGTTGGACGATGTCACTCTTGTGTGCAGGGTCTGGGAAGTTGATGATAACCTGCAGGAGCGGTCATTTAGAGTTAGCTCAAGCAAAAGCAAGAACCCTTGTGTCAGACACATGCAAAGGTTGGGGGGATCCTACACATGCCCTTTTCCCATTCAGAAAAGGGGAACCGTGTTAGCGGCCTCTGGCTAAAAGAACTATCTTCTCAGACACTTGTGCTACAGAGCCACTAAAGTTACGACTTCTGTGACGACAGGCCTACTACCCATGTAGGAAAGAACCCCTCTGGATTCCTCCTCTCCTACAAAGCCTTACCTCTGGGAATTGCTCCCGGATTTCCCAGACCCGCTCAGCCTTCTGCCCAGTGATGGTCCGGTGGAATTTCTGCTCAACGATTAGGTCCGCAGCGTGTTCATTTTCCTGACGGGAACAGAGGGCACACTGAGTGTTCAGCCGGAGAGCCATCTACTTTGACTTAGCGGTTTGCTGCCCGACGGTTTACTTGCCAGCACTGTCCCTCTTTTCTCCAGACCAAATTCACTCTGCGTTGACAGAGAAGGGCTACCCGAGGGAACAGGGGAAGACATTTGTGAAGAGGAACTTGCACTTGTCATGAGATCCAAGTGCTCCGTGGGCAAGGGGCACACACTCGCACCAGAAGGTTACAAGGGAACACGAGAGCCCAAACCCTGCAGTCTCCCAAACATCACGTCCTACCCACTCACCATACGGGAAGCGAGTTCCAGCAGCTCGCTCTTGGCCTGTGGGACCCCCTGTGGGTCTCCTTCCATTCTGATCGGGTTGCTCTTCTCGTTGTCCGGGGGAATGCGCACAGACACCTTGTACAGATCCTTCATCCTGTTCACTTCGAGGCAAGGACTGTGGTGACGCCGTCTGCTAGGCAAAGACCTGGAAGCAAGGCACCTGGATTATCACTGCTCAGAGGCTGATGAAGAAGTAAAGCCGCCTCTGGGAAGGGCTCGGTGGGGTAGGGTTGAGCCAGGGGAAATTGCCTCTTCCCCCTGGAGTTCAGCGAGAGCAGACCTGTGCCACACGAGAGCCTGTCCAAGTAAATACCGTGGCATCTACAGAGCCCATTGTTCCCTTGTCAGAGCCAGGCGTGTTTCTTCCCCAAACAGTATCACATTTAGAGCAGAGGATAATCGTTCCTTTCTACCCCAAACTCTTGGCTGGGGACACGTTGCAGTGCTATCAAACTAGCAGACCGCAACAAGGCTTTAGCGTTGGCCATATTCTACTGCCGGTGCTGTAGCACCTTCCTCCAGAGGCCAGACCACACTGCTCCTCCTCCAGCTGACACCCTCTCCCACAAGCCACAGGGCTATTTAACCCCTTAGCGGGAACCAGCTACACCTGCACATCGCCCATGTCAATCAACCCACTGCCTCTGAGGCAAGGCCACAGCTGCGTGTTATCAATGCTAACCAACCCACCGCCTTCATTCCTCTACAGGGACAAGCTCACCAAGCACATTTCCACCACCCACAACTGGCTGCTAAAATGTCATTTGCACAGAGCAACGTGTGGAAAAAAAAAAAAAAAAATTCCTCCAGGACACATCAAAGTAATTCCACTACTGTTCAGGCTCCCAAGGTACTTTCACCCGTTCAAGCCATCGCAAGGCCTGACAGCCCATTTCTCTCCTTGTACCACCACCACTCCAGAAAAGCAGAGGAAATGTGATGGAGACAGCACACTGGGTGAGCTACAGAGCCCCTGATACCATCTACTAAACACGAAGAGTGTGAGCATGGGAAGGACTAGAAAGGCACTCCACTTACCGTTTAGCTGCTTTCTTGCCAATGAGGTGTCGGTGGAATTGGTGGTCAGCCTTGATTATTGCGTAATCCGTCCCGTGGATCTAAAAAGAATTATATCTTTTATATCTATCTATATATGTATGGATGTACATTATTTTATATTATAATATATAGGGCCAGGTAGGACAGGCCACCGCTTCTGTCTCGTGCCCTAAGTAACTGCCTACTGCCAGTATTGGCACTGACTCACCAGCGGTCAGCTACAAGCACTTCTGCTCTTCAGCAGAGCACAAGCATTCCTCTGCTTTGAGAAGAGAGCATTGTGCTCATGAAACATTGAAAAGACTCACTTCTATGCCTCTCCAGCTATAACCAAGAGAATCCTTCCTTCTCCGCACCAAAAAAATTAATGCTGACTTTTCAAGGATGCTATGGATGAGTTTCATAACCAAGGGGTGTCATCCACCTGGCCACACAATTTGTCTCCTGCAAGTACGATTAAGCATGCCAAGACATCCTATGGATGTGACAAACACCTCATCACCTCTGCTCTGTTGCCCCTTCTTCCCCCAGTTCCTGTTCTCCTTCATAATACCTAGTTGTTCTCTCATTATGAATCCTCCCTTCCCCTTATCAGTGTCAATGGAATCATCGTTCCATGGACAATGAGTCGTCCCGTTCCCCCGCTTGGTCCGAGAGTATTACCTCTGTTCAGTGGCTTGATCCAGGGTGATAGTGCTCGTTCTAGGCGCTGTAAAAAGCGAAATCTATATCCTATGTCCTGATTTTGGGTATCTAACATTAATGCAAAACAGTAATCCTCACACAGTTTTTATTTCATTCTGTAGCGTCGGTGTCGGTATCGGCTGCCTGCGGTAAAGGTTCACGGAAAGGTCTTACATTCTTCGCTGGGATCCATCGAGGTCCTTTTTCTGTAGAGACACAAGCATAACCTTTTCCCCGTGTAACAAGAGGATATGGTCCCATAATTTTACCTGTTTCTGCATCTCGGACCGATACCGGGCCTTTAACCCGTGCCTCGACGGAGGTAGCTGCAGTGAAACGTCGACCTATCGGTGGGTCGTTATCTATTCAAGAACAATTCAAAAAATTAAAAACATACAACGCTTTCTGTAACCGTTCCTCGGGAATAGCCATGCCCATTCCCCCTTTTTGTTGTTGTCATAAACGTTTCAGAGACCGATGAGACCCTTCAATGAGAGATCGACCGGTGGGGGAATGAGCAATGCCGGTAATGTGAGTTCTACCCCATAGGGCAAAAGAGGTTTTTACAGTTGTTGAAACGTAAAGATAAAGACCGACAACGGTCCAGCTTAAGGGAATACCTAAAGCAGCAAAAGCACGCATTAAATGTCTACGAACAGCTCGTGCCTTTTCTCCTGTGTGACACGAGGCAACCAAGGCACCTGAAAATGTATCAATGGAAGAGTGGATATATTTAAGGCTACCAAATTCAGAATCATGCGTGACATCTGTTTGCCATAACGGTAGGCTTTGTAATCCTCTAGGATTAACTCCTGCAGCAACTGATGGGAAAGAATGTTTTTGACAATCGGGACAGACAGCAATAATACTTGATGCTTGTTGAGCAGCAAGGCCAAACTGTCGCTTAAGAGCTCCAGCGTTTCGATGGAAAAAAAGAGTGCCTTCGCTTAGCTTGTGCAATACGGTCTGGCAGTACTTGAACTGGTCACGGCAATAGGTCAGCTCGTCGATTGCCTTCTGCAAGAAAACCAGGTAGCGAGGTATGAGACCTAATATGCATAACAAAATAAGGCGCAGATCGAGAGTCCAAAAGGAAAATAAGTTCCTGTAACAGGGTAAAGGGTTGTGAATGCGAAACACTCCGCAGCACAGAAGCTTCAGCTCGTGGAACAATACCTGCAACATAAGCAGAATCAGTAACAAGGTGGAGTGGTACATTCCATTCTCGGAAAACACGAACAACTGCATTCAGTTCTCCTGTTTGAGGTGAACCGGAGACCGTCTCTATGTCCGAATCCCATTGTCTCCGTTGAAAACCTTAGGAAGACAGGAATTGAACCTGCACAGAAGAGATCAAAGCGCTCCATACTCCCCTTATATTACTTCCCAGTAGGGTCAGCTAAACAAAAGCTATCGGGCCCATACCCCGAAAATGATGGTTTAACCTCTTCCTCTACTAAATGAGCCCCGTCACAAAACTAACGTTCTCCTTAAGCCTTCTACTAGGAACAACCATCACAATTTCAAGCAACCACTGACTGCTAGCCTGGCCTGGACTAGAAATCAACACCCTTGCCATTATCCCCTTCCTTTCAAAATCACACCACCCTCGAGCTATGGAAGCTGCAATCAAATACTTTCTCGTCCAAGCAACCGCCTCCGCATTAATCCTCTTCTCAAGCACAATCAACGCACAGTTCACCGGACAATGAGACATTCCGCGACTAAGCCACCCAACAGCCTCCCTACTACTAACTACAGCAGTCGCAATAAAACTAGGCCTAGTACCCTTTCACTTCTGATGTCCAGAGGTCATACAAGGCTCACCTATAACCACTGCCCTACTCGTCTCTACATGAATAAAACTCCCCCCACTCACTCTTCTTTTCTTAACTGCCCCCTCACTGAACCCACTCCTACTGACAACCGTGGCCATTGCATCCGCAGCCATCGGAGGGCGAACAGGACTTAACCAAACACAAATCCGAAAAGTCCTAGCTTTCTCATCGATCGCCCACCTAGGCTGAATAACCATCATCCTCATATACAACCCCAAGCTAACATTAATAACCTTCTACCCATACTCCTTAAGAACCGCCTCCATTTTCTTAGCCCTCAACACAACCAACTCCTCAAAACTATCCACAATAATAACCTCCTGAACAAAAATACCATCACTAAACGCATCCTTGACGCTAGCACTACTATCCCTAGCCGGCCTGCCCCCACTCCCTGGCTTTTTACCAAAATGACTCATTATCCAGGAACTAACTAAGCAAGAGATATCAACCGCAGCCATAATTATTTCAATACTCTCCCTACAAGGTTTATTTTTCTACCTACGCCTTGCATATTGCTCCACACTCCCACCAAACACTACAAGCTTCATAAAACAATGATACAATAACAAATCCACAGGCACACCAATTGCTACCTTAATTTCTCTGTCAGTCCTCCTTCTCCCCCCTTCTCCCGCAATCCTGACCGTTACCTAAGAAACTTAGGATCCCCTGCCTACCAAACCGAAAGCCTTCAAAGCCTTAACTAAGAGTTAAATCCTCTTAGTTTCTGCCCACACCACTAAGGCCCGCAGGACACTAAACCTGCACCATCTAAATGCAACGCAGATACTCTAATTCAGCTAGGGCCTCCACGATAAGCCTAGACAGACGGGCCTCGATCCCATAAACTTCTAATTAACAGCTAGACGCTCAAACCAACGAGCTTCTGTCTACCAGACTCCGGCACACTCTCAGCGTACATCAATGAGTTTGCAACTCAACATGAACTTCACCACAGAGTCGATAAGAAGAGGAATTCAACCTCTGTAAAAAGGACTACAGCCTAACGCCTAAACACTCAGCCACCTGACCCGTGACCTTCATCAACCGATGACTAGTTTCAACAAACCACAATGACATCGGCACCCTATACCTACTCTTCGGAGCATGGGCAGGCATAGCCGAGTACCGCCCTCAGCCTCCTTATTCGAGCAGAACTTGGCCAACCAGGAACTCTCCTAGGAGACGACCAAATCTACAATGTCATCATCACCGCCCATGCCTTCGTAAGAATCTTCTTCACAGTTATAGCTATTATAATCGAAGGGTTTGGAAACTGACTAGTCCCCCTTATAATTGGAGCCCCAGACATAGCATTCCCCCGCATAAACAACATCGGTTTCTGAACTACTTCCTCCGTCCTTCCTACTGCTCCTAGCGTCCTCCACAGTAGAAGCTGGAGTCGGAACAGGATGAACCATATACCCGCCCCTAGCAGGCAACCTAGCCCATGCTGGCGCCTCAGTAGACCTAGCCATCTTCTCCCTACACCTCGCAGGTGTGTCTTCCATCTTAGGGGCCATCAACTTTAACACAACAGCCATTAACATAACCCCCCCTGCCTTATCGCAATATCCAACTCCCCTATTCGTATGATCCATACTCCTAGTGCCCTCACTTCCAGTCCTGGCCGCCGGCATCACCATACTACTGACCGACCGAAACCTAAACACTACATTCTTTGACCCCGCTGGAGGGGGAGACCCCATTCTCTACCAGCACCTGTTCTGATTCTTTGGCCACCAGGAAGTTTACATCTTAATCCTTCACGGCTTTGGAATCATCTCACATGTTGTAACGTATTACGCAGGCAAAAAAGAACCATTCGGCTACATAGGAATAGTCTGAGCTATACTATCGATTGGATTCCTGGGCTTTGTCATATGAGCCCACCACATATTCACTGTCGGAATAGACGTAGACAGCCGATCATACTTCATCTCCGCCACTATAATCATCGCCATCCCAACCGGCATTCAGGTATTCAGCTGACTAGCCACACCACACGGAGGCACCATCAAATGAGATCCACCGATACTGTGAGCCTTGGGCTTCATCTTCCTCTTCACACTTGCCAATAAGGTGTCGGTGGAATTGGTGCTCAGCCTTGATTACTGCGTAATCCATCCCGTGGATCTAAAAAGAATTTTATATATATATATAATATTGTACGCACATACATACATATATATATTATATAGGGCCAGGTAGGACAGGCCACCGCTTCTGTCTCGTGCCCTAAGTAACTGCCTACTGCCACTATTGGCACTGACTCACCAGCGGTCAGCTACAAGCACTTCTGCTCTTCAGCAGAGCACAAGCATTCCTCTGCTTTGAGAAGAGAGCATTGTGCTCATGAAACATTGAAAAGACTGACTTCTATGCCTCTCCAGCTATAACCAAGAGAATCCTTCCTTCTCCGCACCAAAAAAATTAATGCTGACTTTTCAAGGATGCTATGGATGAGGTTCATAACCAAGGGGTGTCATCCACCTGGCCACACAATTTGTCTCCTGCAAGTTCGATTAAGCATGCCAAGACATCCTATGGATGTGACAAACACCTCATCACCTCTGCTCTGTTGCCCCTTCTTCCCCGAGTTCCTGTTCTCCTTCATAATACCTAGTTGTTCTCTCATTATGAATCCTCCCTTCCCCTTATCAGTGTCAATGGAATCATCGTTCCATGGACAATGAGTCGTCCCGTTCCCCCGCTTGGTCCGAGAGTATTACCTCTGTTCAGTGGCTTGATCCAGGGTGATAGTGCTCGTTCTAGGCGCTGTAAAAAGCGAAATCTATATCCTATGTCCTGATTTTGGGTATCTAACATTAATGCAAAACAGTAATCCTCACACAGTTTTTATTTCATTCTGTAGCGTCGGTGTCGGTATCAGCTGCCTGCGGTAAAGGTTCACGGAAAGGTCTTACATTCTTCGCTGGGATCCATCGAGGTCCTTTTTCTGTAGAGACACAAGCATAACCTTTTCCCCGTGTAACAAGAGGATATGGTCCCATAATTTTACCTGTTTCTGCATCTCGGACCGATACCGGGCCTTTAACCCGTGCCTCGACGGAGGTAGCTGCAGTGAAACGTCGACCTATCGGTGGGTCGTTATCTATTCAAGAACAATTCAAAAAATTAAAAACATACAACGCTTTCTGTAACCGTTCCTCGGGAATAGCCATGCCCATTCCCCCTTTTTGTTGTTGTCATAAACGTTTCAGAGACCGATGAGACCCTTCAATGAGAGATCGACCGGTGGGGGAATGAGCAATGCCGGTAATGTGAGTTCTACCCCATAGGGCAAAAGAGGTTTTTACAGTTGTTGAAACGTAAAGATAAAGACCGATAACGGTCCAGCTTAAGGGAATACCTAAAGCAGCAAAAGCACGCATTAAATGTCTACGAACAGCTCGTGCCTTTTCTCCTGTGTGACACGAGGCAACCAAGGCACCTGAAAATGTATCAATGGAAGAGTGGATATATTTAAGGCTACCAAATTCAGAATCATGCGTGACATCTGTTTGCCATAACGGTAGGCTTTGTAATCCTCTAGGATTAACTCCTGCAGCAACTGATGGGAAAGAATGTTTTTGACAATCGGGACAGACAGCAATAATACTTGATGCTTGTTGAGCAGCAAGGCCAAACTGTCGCTTAAGAGCTCCAGCGTTTCGATGGAAAAAAAGAGTGCCTTCGCTTAGCTTGTGCAATACGGTCTGGCAGTACTTGAACTGGTCACGGCAATAGGTCAGCTCGTCGATTGCCTTCTGCAAGAAAACCAGGTAGCGAGGTATGAGACCTAATATGCATAACAAAATAAGGCGCAGATCGAGAGTCCAAAAGGAAAATAAGTTCCTGTAACAGGGTAAAGGGTTGTGAATGCGAAACACTCCGCAGCACAGAAGCTTCAGCTCGTGGAACAATACCTGCAACATAAGCAGAATCAGTAACAAGGTGGAGTGGTACATTCCATTCTCGGAAAACACGAACAACTGCATTCAGTTCTTCTGTTTGAGGTGAACCGGAGACCGTCTCTATGTCCGAATCCCATTGCCTCCGTTGATCATCCCACCACAGAAGAACAGATTTATGCGATTGGCCCGATCCATCTGTAAACACAGTAAGCGCCGGTAAGGGTTGTTCGCTTCTTCTGGGTTTTAACATCAGACGAAAATCAACGTTAAACAGTTTGTGTGAAGGTGGATGGGAAGTTATTCGACCTGTATGTTCTCGCCCGGCACCTCCCCGGGACCTACAGCTTGACAAACTATTGCTGTACAATTCAACCACGAGAACCTCTAACACCTTTACCGCTCAAACCTAGCCTTCTCCTTAACATCTTATATATCCCATAAACACCACCTACCCAAAACCTCAGCACTAAAATCATATTAACCCAAACCCCCCATACACACACGCCCCTAAGACTATAGGCGCCCAAACAGCCAACGAAGCCAACGAAACCAACGAAACCACGTCCCCGTAGCTTACAATCCAAAGCGTGGCACTGAAGATGCCAAGATGGCGTCCAATATGAAAGCCGAGGACAAAAGACTTAGCCCTAACCTTACGGTTGGCTCCTGCTAGACCTAGACGTGCAAGTATCTGCGGCCCAGTGTAAATGCCCTAGGCCTCCTGCTAAGACCGAAGGAGCAGGCATCAGGCACACGCTACCAACTGCAGCCCAAGACGCCTTGCTCAGCCACACCCCCACGGGCACTCAGCAGTAATTAACAGTAAGCAAGAAGCGCAAGCTTGACTTAGTCACGGCAACCTTCAGGGTTGGTAAATCTCGTGCCAGCCGCCGCGGTCACACCAGAAACCCAAGCCAACAGTCACACGGCGTAGAGAGTGGACCAGAGCCTGTCAGAATAACTAGGAAACCGAAACACAGCTAAGCTGTCGTAAGCCCGAGATACCCCTAAGGCCAACCTAAAGATGATCCTAGTAAACCTGACTGCGGCGAATGAAGAGACGGGACGCAGCTTGATGCAAGCAAATGTCAATGCGTTGTGCAGAAGCACGAGGTTTTATACGCTTGCAGAAGCTGCGCGTTTTAAACCAATTGCTTCTTGAGGCTAAGCCTTGCATACTAGGCAATCCCTGATTGGTGGTTAACTACCGGCACTTAACAGCAAGGTGTTACCTTTCCTTGGCGCCATCCGTCTCCCACTCCCCTGTGCTCTGTAACCATGCCCCATCATGTTGTTAATTGTTGTCTAGACAAGCTCGAGCACACTCCCCTCAGCTGACCGATTGCCACGCGTGGTCCTAGTTTCCAGCCCGCTCCTGCACCTCCCCCTTCCTGTTGCACAAAAGAACCTTTGAAAGCGAACGAGGAAAAACAAGGCCTAAGCAACAGAACAAATAAAAAACCAACTAAGACATATTATCACTGTCAAAATAACCCACTGCCTTTGTTCCGTACAATTCTACAATTTCCCCTTTTTGTTTTTGAACAGCTAGTACCAGGTTTGCCATGTTCCGCAGGGCCCTTGCAAACATGACAGCAGCCAAGGTAATAGCAAACAAACAACACTGCCAATCGAGTGAATGGATGCCAGAAAAGGCTGAAATTTTCTCAGATTTTGATAACATGTTGCTGCAGTGGGGCGCCTAAAATCCACGCAGCACATACCATCAAAATCCTCACAGCCACGTCCTTGAACCAACAACAAAAAGCAGCGGCAATTTTGACTCACATGCTTAACTGCCTACCAAACAAGGTGATTGAACTCTTTAATGCTTTCCCTGCTGTTACTCTGCATAAGAGAAGAAGCGCTGCGACACGTTCCCATCCTAGCCTCCTACTACATTAGCATCTACAGAAAGACAATGCTCGACATGCAAAGTGTAAACAACATCACCTTCTTTTGGATTAACGTTATACGTAGGCGGAAGGGCACACCAAACAAGAACCGTTTCCGTCAAAAAGTTCGAAACATAGCATGCCTTCTCTGAACATACCTCTGGGGTCATCCCCTTCATTCCCTCCTTTTGATGCAAAGAGAGACACTTTACCCTAACAGAGAAGCCCCTGTTTACATCTCTGAGCCAGGACACAAGCCGCAGCTGTGCGCGCCACCAGGCTCAGGGCAGAAACCACTCCTGTAGTTACCTAACTAGATATCTCGACAAGCGTGCAGACACCTATTAAACACTAAATAACCATGTTTATCGTTCCTGTTCTCCTTCGTAATACCTAGTTGTTCTCTCATGATGAATCCTCCCTTCCCCTTATCAGTGTCAATGGAATCATCGTTCCATGGACAATGAGTCGTCCCGTTCCCCCGCTTGGTCCGAGAGTATTACCTCTGTTCAGTGGCTTGATCCAGGGTGATAGTGCTCGTTCTAGGCGCTGTAAAAAGCGAAATCTATATCCTATGTCCTGATTTTGGGTATCTAACATTAATGCAAAACAGTAATCCTCACACAGTTTTTATTTCATTCTGTAGCGTCGGTGTCGGTATCGGCTGCCTGCGGTAAAGGTTCACGGAAAGGTCTTACATTCTTCGCTGGGATCCATCTAGGTCCTTTTTCTGTAGAGACACAAGCATAACCTTTTCCCCGTGTAACAAGAGGATATGGTCCCATAATTTTACCTGTTTCTGCATCTCGGACCGATACCGGGCCTTTAACCCGTGCCTCGACGGAGGTAGCTGCAGTGAAACGTCGACCTATCGGTGGGTCGTTATCTATTCAAGAACAATTCAAAAAATTAAAAACATACAACGCTTTCTGTAACCGTTCCTCGGGAATAGCCATGCCCATTCCCCCTTTTTGTTGTTGTCATAAACGTTTCAGAGACCGATGAGACCCTTCAATGAGAGATCGACCGGTGGGGGAATGAGCAATGCCGGTAATGTGAGTTCTACCCCATAGGGCAAAAGAGGTTTTTACAGTTGTTGAAACGTAAAGATAAAGACCGACAACGGTCCAGCTTAAGGGAATACCTAAAGCAGCAAAAGCACGCATTAAATGTCTACGAACAGCTCGTGCCTTTTCTCCTGTGTGACACGAGGCAACCAAGGCACCTGAAAATGTATCAATGGAAGAGTGGATATATTTAAGGCTACCAAATTCAGAATCATGCGTGACATCTGTTTGCCATAACGGTAGGCTTTGTAATCCTCTAGGATTAACTCCTGCAGCAACTGATGGGAAAGAATGTTTTTGACAATCGGGACAGACAGCAATAATACTTGATGCTTGTTGAGCAGCAAGGCCAAACTGTCGCTTAAGAGCTCCAGCGTTTCGATGGAAAAAAAAGAGTGCCTTCGCTTAGCTTGTGCAATACGGTCTGGCAGTACTTGAACTGGTCACGGCAATAGGTCAGCTCGTCGATTGCCTTCTGCAAGAAAACCAGGTAGCGAGGTATGAGACCTAATATGCATAACAAAATAAGGCGCAGATCGAGAGTCCAAAAGGAAAATAAGTTCCTGTAACAGGGTAAAGGGTTGTGAATGCGAAACACTCCGCAGCACAGAAGCTTCAGCTCGTGGAACAATACCTGCAACATAAGCAGAATCAGTAACAAGGTGGAGTGGTACATTCCATTCTCGGAAAACACGAACAACTGCATTCAGTTCTCCTGTTTGAGGTGAACCGGAGACCGTCTCTATGTCCGAATCCCATTGTCTCCGTTGAAAACCTTAGGAAGACAGGAATTGAACCTGCACAGAAGAGATCAAAGCGCTCCATACTCCCCTTATATTACTTCCCAGTAGGGTCAGCTAAACAAAAGCTATCGGGCCCATACCCCGAAAATGATGGTTTAACCTCTTCCTCTACTAAATGAGCCCCGTCACAAAACTAACGTTCTCCTTAAGCCTTCTACTAGGAACAACCATCACAATTTCAAGCAACCACTGACTGCTAGCCTGGCCTGGACTAGAAATCAACACCCTTGCCATTATCCCCTTCCTTTCAAAATCACACCACCCTCGAGCTATGGAAGCTGCAATCAAATACTTTCTCGTCCAAGCAACCGCCTCCGCATTAATCCTCTTCTCAAGCACAATCAACGCACAGTTCACCGGACAATGAGACATTCCGCGACTAAGCCACCCAACAGCCTCCCTACTACTAACTACAGCAGTCGCAATAAAACTAGGCCTAGTACCCTTTCACTTCTGATGTCCAGAGGTCATACAAGGCTCACCTATAACCACTGCCCTACTCGTCTCTACATGAATAAAACTCCCCCCACTCACTCTTCTTTTCTTAACTGCCCCCTCACTGAACCCACTCCTACTGACAACCGTGGCCATTGCATCCGCAGCCATCGGAGGGCGAACAGGACTTAACCAAACACAAATCCGAAAAGTCCTAGCTTTCTCATCGATCGCCCACCTAGGCTGAATAACCATCATCCTCATATACAACCCCAAGCTAACATTAATAACCTTCTACCCATACTCCTTAAGAACCGCCTCCATTTTCTTAGCCCTCAACACAACCAACTCCTCAAAACTATCCACAATAATAACCTCCTGAACAAAAATACCATCACTAAACGCATCCTTGACGCTAGCACTACTATCCCTAGCCGGCCTGCCCCCACTCCCTGGCTTTTTACCAAAATGACTCATTATCCAGGAACTAACTAAGCAAGAGATATCAACCGCAGCCATAATTATTTCAATACTCTCCCTACAAGGTTTATTTTTCTACCTACGCCTTGCATATTGCTCCACACTCCCACCAAACACTACAAGCTTCATAAAACAATGATACAATAACAAATCCACAGGCACACCAATTGCTACCTTAATTTCTCTGTCAGTCCTCCTTCTCCCCCCTTCTCCCGCAATCCTGACCGTTACCTAAGAAACTTAGGATCCCCTGCCTACCAAACCGAAGGCCTTCAAAGCCTTAACTAAGAGTTAAATCCTCTTAGTTTCTGCCCACACCACTAAGGCCCGCAGGACACTAAACCTGCACCATCTAAATGCAACGCAGATACTCTAATTCAGCTAGGGCCTCCACGATAAGCCTAGACAGACGGGCCTGGATCCCATAAACTTCTAATTAACAGCTAGACGCTCAAACCAACGAGCTTCTGTCTACCAGACTCCGGCACACTCTCAGCGTACATCAATGAGTTTGCAACTCAACATGAACTTCACCACAGAGTCGATAAGAAGAGGAATTCAACCTCTGTAAAAAGGACTACAGCCTAACGCCTAAACACTCAGCCACCTGACCCGTGACCTTCATCAACCGATGACTAGTTTCAACAAACCACAATGACATCGGCACCCTATACCTACTCTTCGGAGCATGGGCAGGCATAGCCGAGTACCGCCCTCAGCCTCCTTATTCGAGCAGAACTTGGCCAACCAGGAACTCTCCTAGGAGACGACCAAATCTACAATGTCATCATCACCGCCCATGCCTTCGTAAGAATCTTCTTCACAGTTATAGCTATTATAATCGAAGGGTTTGGAAACTGACTAGTCCCCCTTATAATTGGAGCCCCAGACATAGCATTCCCCCGCATAAACAACATCGGTTTCTGAACTACTTCCTCCGTCCTTCCTACTGCTCCTAGCGTCCTCCACAGTAGAAGCTGGAGTCGGAACAGGATGAACCATATACCCGCCCCTAGCAGGCAACCTAGCCCATGCTGGCGCCTCAGTAGACCTAGCCATCTTCTCCCTACACCTCGCAGGTGTGTCTTCCATCTTAGGGGCCATCAACTTTAACACAACAGCCATTAACATAACCCCCCCTGCCTTATCGCAATATCCAACTCCCCTATTCGTATGATCCGTACTCCTATTGCCCTCACTTCCAGTCCTGGCCGCCGGCATCACCATACTACTGACCGACCGAAACCTAAACACTTTTCATTGACCCCGCTGGAGGGGGAGACCCCATTCTCTACCAGCACCTGTTCTGATTCTTTGGCCACCAGGAAGTTTACATCTTAATCCTTCACGGCTTTGGAATCATCTCACATGTTGTAACGTATTACGCAGGCAAAAAAGAACCATTCGGCTACATAGGAATAGTCTGAGCTATACTATCGATTGGATTCCTGGGCTTTGTCGTATGAGCCCACCACATATTCACTGTCGGAATAGACGTAGACAGCCGATCATACTTCATCTCCGCCACTATAATCATCGCCATCCCAACCGGCATTCAGGTATTCAGCTGACTAGCCACACCACACGGAGGCACCATCAAATGAGATCCACCGATACTGTGAGCCTTGGGCTTCATCTTCCTCTTCACACTTGCCAATAAGGTGTCGGTGGAATTGGTGCTCAGCCTTGATTACTGCGTAATCCATCCCGTGGATCTAAAAAGAATTTTATATATATATATAATATTGTACGCACATACATACATATATATATTATATAGGGCCAGGTAGGACAGGCCACCGCTTCTGTCTCGTGCCCTAAGTAACTGCCTACTGCCAGTATTGGCACTGACTCACCAGCGGTCAGCTACAAGCACTTCTGCTCTTCAGCAGAGCACAAGCATTCCTCTGCTTTGAGAAGAGAGCATTGTGCTCATGAAACATTGAAAAGACTGACTTCTATGCCTCTCCAGCTATAACCAAGAGAATCCTTCCTTCTCCGCACCAAAAAAATTAATGCTGACTTTTCAAGGATGCTATGGATGAGGTTCATAACCAAGGGGTGTCATCCACCTGGCCACACAATTTGTCTCCTGCAAGTTCGATTAAGCATGCCAAGACATCCTATGGATGTGACAAACACCTCATCACCTCTGCTCTGTTGCCCCTTCTTCCCCCAGTTTCTTACTGGAACTAGTAACTCCAGCTCACCAGTTCCTTGAGCATGGCTTCAATCTGTTCCTGAGCCACATGCACATCTTCTGTAGGTCCTTCCAAAGTGATGTTATCCTGTGGCGAGCAGCCTCACAGTTTGCCCTCTTGCCTGTGATAACAATTGTCTCCGAGTTGCTGTTCTTTGCTGGGAGATCAATTTTGGTGTTGCTTTCTTTACGGATCTGCCACAAAGGGAAAAAAAAAAAAAATCATCTCAGAAGTGTCCCATGTCAGAAGAAAAACCCTCGCAGGCTATATTGGACATCACCAATGGGCAGGAGAGAGCATCCAGTGGGATTTTGCTGCAGGCAGTGATCATCACGAGCACTTGAGTTAGGAGCAATATCTCACCTTCTTGATGTTGGCACCTCCTTTCCCTACGATGTTCTTGTGGAACTGTTTGCAGATGGGGACAGAAATAGAAAAGCTGTTTTCAACCTAAGGGAGAAAGGAAGGGAGAACAGAAGATTACACTGTCGTGGCAAGGGAGGCCCGACTTCAGGAACTCTGATAAACGAGCTTTTGAAAAGAGGCTTAGACCCAAGGAAGTTCTCTATACGAGGGACTTGTAAGACTAAACAAAGGCAAGGACGTTCCCCTATAGCCTTCCCATAACAGGTACTACCCCCTGCCTCCATTCAGCCAAAACAGCGTCGACAGCTCCCTCCTCTTGAGGTGTTTTAGCTCTACCCAAGCCAGTAGAGCTCTGCTTTGCCCCAGGGTTATCCAGGCACGGAGGAGGGAAGTGCAGGCAGAAGACCTCCTTACCAGGTCTGCCACCGTCTTTTGCATGTACTCGGTGCACTTCTCCACCTCGTTTTTGGGACCTCGGAGTTGGACGATGTCACTCTTGTGTGCAGGGTCTGGGAAGTTGATGATAACCTGCAGGAGCGGTCATTTAGAGTTAGCTCAAGCAAAAGCAAGAACCCTTGTGTCAGACACATGCAAAGGTTGGGGGGATCCTACACATGCCCTTTTCCCATTCAGAAACGGGGAACCGTGTTAGCGGCCTCTGGCTAAAAGAACTATCTTCTCAGACACTTGCGCTACAGAGCCACTAAAGTTACGACTTCTGTGACGACAGGCCTACTACCCATGTAGGAAAGAACCCCTCTGGATTCCTCCTCTCCTACAAAGCCTTACCTCTGGGAATTGCTCCCGGATTTCCCAGACCCGCTCAGCCTTCTGCCCAGTGATGGTCCGGTGGAATTTCTGCTCAACGATTAGGTCCGCAGCGTGTTCATTTTCCTGACGGGAACAGAGGGCACACTGAGTGTTCAGCCGGAGAGCCATCTACTTTGACTTAGCGGTTTGCTGCCCGACGGTTTACTTGCCAGCACTGTCCCTCTTTTCTCCAGACCAAATTCACTCTGCGTTGACAGAGAAGGGCTACCCGAGGGAACAGGGGAAGACATTTGTGAAGAGGAACTTGCACTTGTCATGAGATCCAAGTGCTCCGTGGGCAAGGGGCACACACTCGCACCAGAAGGTTACAAGGGAACACGAGAGCCCAAACCCTGCAGTCTCCCAAACATCACGTCCTACCCACTCACCATACGGGAAGCGAGTTCCAGCAGCTCGCTCTTGGCCTGTGGGACCCCCTGTGGGTCTCCTTCCATTCTGATCGGGTTGCTCTTCTCGTTGTCCGGGGGAATGCGCACAGACACCTTGTACAGATCCTTCATCCTGTTCACTTCGAGGCAAGGACTGTGGTGACGCCGTCTGCTAGGCAAAGACCTGGAAGCAAGGCACCTGGATTATCACTGCTCAGAGGCTGATGAAGAAGTAAAGCCGCCTCTGGGAAGGGCTCGGTGGGGTAGGGTTGAGCCAGGGGAAATTGCCTCTTCCCCCTGGAGTTCAGCGAGAGCAGACCTGTGCCACACGAGAGCCTGTCCAAGTAAATACCGTGGCATCTACAGAGCCCATTGTTCCCTTGTCAGAGCCAGGCGTGTTTCTTCCCCAAACAGTATCACATTTAGAGCAGAGGATAATCGTTCCTTTCTACCCCAAACTCTTGGCTGGGGACACGTTGCAGTGCTATCAAACTAGCAGACCGCAACAAGGCTTTAGCGTTGGCCATATTCTACTGCCGGTGCTGTAGCACCTTCCTCCAGAGGCCAGACCACACTGCTCCTCCTCCAGCTGACACCCTCTCCCACAAGCCACAGGGCTATTTAACCCCTTAGCGGGAACCAGCTACACCTGCACATCGCCCATGTCAATCAACCCACTGCCTCTGAGGCAAGGCCACAGCTGCGTGTTATCAATGCTAATCAACCCACCGCCTTCATTCCTCTACAGGGAGAAGCTCACCAAGCACATTTCCACCACCCACAACTGGCTGCTAAAATGTCATTCGCACAGAGCAGCGTGTGGAAAAAAAAAAAAAAAAAATTCCTCCAGGACACATCAAAGTAATTCCACTACTGTTCAGGCTCCCAAGGTACTTTCACCCGTTCAAGCCATCGCAAGGCCTGACGGCCCATTTCTCTCCTTGTACCACCACCACTCCTGAAAAGCAGAGGAAATGTGATGGAGACAGCACACTGGGTGAGCTACAGAGCCCCTGATACCATCTACTAAACACGAAGAGTGTGAGCATGGGAAGGACTAGAAAGGCACTCCACTTACCGTTTAGCTGCTTTCTTGCCAATGAGGTGTCGGTGGAATTGGTGGTCAGCCTTGATTATTGCGTAATCCGTCCCGTGGATCTAAAAAGAATTATATTTTTTATATCTATCTATATATGTATGGATGTACATTATTTTATATTATAATATATAGGGCCAGGTAGGACAGGCCACCGCTTCTGTCTCGTGCCCTAAGTAACTGCCTACTGCCACTATTGGCACTGACTCACCAGCGGTCAGCTACAAGCACTTCTGCTCTTCAGCAGAGCACAAGCATTCCTCTGCTTTGAGAAGAGAGCATTGTGCTCATGAAACATTGAAAAGACTGACTTCTATGCCTCTCCAGCTATAACCAAGAGAATCCTTCCTTCTCCGCACCAAAAAAATTAATGCTGACTTTTCAAGGATGCTATGGATGAGGTTCATAACCAAGGGGTGTCATCCACCTGGCCACACAATTTGTCTCCTGCAAGTTCGATTAAGCATGCCAAGACATCCTATGGATGTGACAAACACCTCATCACCTCTGCTCTGTTGCCCCTTCTTCCCCCAGTTTCTTACTGGAACTAGTAACTCCAGCTCACCAGTTCCTTGAGCATGGCTTCAATCGGTTCCTGAGCCACATGCACATCTTCTGTAGGTCCTTCCAAAGTGATGTTATCCTGTGGCGAGCAGCCTCACAGTTTGCCCTCTTGCCTGTGCTAACAATTGTCTCCGAGTTGCTGTTCTTTGCTGGGAGATCAATTATGGTGTTGCTTTCTTTACGGATCTGCCACAAAGGAAAAAAAAATAAAAAATCATCTCAGAAGTGTCCCATGTCAGAAGAAAAACCCTCGCAGGCTATATTGGACATCACCAATGGGCAGGAGAGAGCATCCAGTGGGATTTTGCTGCAGGCAGTGATCATCACGAGCACTTGAGTTAGGAGCAATATCTCACCTTCTTGATGTTGGCACCTCCTTTCCCCACGATGTTCTTGTGGAACTGTTTGCAGATGGGGACAGAAATAGAAAAGCTGTTTTCAACCTAAGGGAGAAAGGAAGGGAGAACTGAAGATTACACTGTCGTGGCAAGGGAGGCCCGACTTCAGGAACTCTGATAAACGAGCTTTTGAAAAGAGGCTTAGACCCAAGGAAGTTCTCTATACGAGGGACTTGTAAGACTAAACAAAGGCAAGGACGTTCCCCTATAGCCTTCCCATAACAGGTACTACCCCCTGCCTCCATTCAGCCAAAACAGCGTCGACAGCTCCCTCCTCTTGAGGTGTTTTAGCTCTACCCAAGCCAGTAGAGCTCTGCTTTGCCCCAGGGTTATCCAGGCACGGAGGAGGGAAGTGCAGGCAGAAGACCTCCTTACCAGGTCTGCCACCGTCTTTTGCATGTACTCGGTGCACTTCTCCACCTCGTTTTTGGGACCTCGGAGTTGGACGATGTCACTCTTGTGTGCAGGGTCTGGGAAGTTGATGATAACCTGCAGGAGCGGTCATTTAGAGTTAGCTCAAGCAAAAGCAAGAACCCTTGTGTCAGACACATGCAAAGGTTGGGGGGATCCTACACATGCCCTTTTCCCATTCAGAAAAGGGGAACCGTGTTAGCGGCCTCTGGCTAAAAGAACTATCTTCTCAGACACTTGCGCTACAGAGCCACTAAAGTTACGACTTCTGTGACGACAGGCCTACTACCCATGTAGGAAAGAACCCCTCTGGATTCCTCCTCTCCTACAAAGCCTTACCTCAGGGAATTGCTCCCGGATTTCCCAGACCCGCTCAGCCTTCTGCCCAGTGATGGTCCGGTGGAATTTCTGCTCAACGATTAGGTCCGCAGCGTGTTCATTTTCCTGACGGGAACAGAGGGCACACTGAGTGTTCAGCCGGAGAGCCATCTACTTTGACTTAGCGGTTTGCTGCCCGACGGTTTACTTGCCAGCACTGTCCCTCTTTTCTCCAGACCAAATTCACTCTGCGTTGACAGAGAAGGGCTACCCGAGGGAACAGGGGAAGACATTTGTGAAGAGGAACTTGCACTTGTCATGAGATCCAAGTGCTCCGTGGGCAAGGGGCACACACTCGCACCAGAAGGTTACAAGGGAACACGAGAGCCCAAACCCTGCAGTCTCCCAAACATCACGTCCTACCCACTCACCATACGGGAAGCGAGTTCCAGCAGCTCGCTCTTGGCCTGTGGGACCCCCTGTGGGTCTCCTTCCATTCTGATCGGGTTGCTCTTCTCGTTGTCCGGGGGAATGCGCACAGACACCTTGTACAGATCCTTCATCCTGTTCACTTCGAGGCAAGGACTGTGGTGACGCCGTCTGCTAGGCAAAGACCTGGAAGCAAGGCACCTGGATTATCACTGCTCAGAGGCTGATGAAGAAGTAAAGCCGCCTCTGGGAAGGGCTCGGTGGGGTAGGGTTGAGCCAGGGGAAATTGCCTCTTCCCCCTGGAGTTCAGCGAGAGCAGACCTGTGCCACACGAGAGCCTGTCCAAGTAAATACCGTGGCATCTACAGAGCCCATTGTTCCCTTGTCAGAGCGAGGCGTGTTTCTTCCCCAAACAGTATCACATTTAGAGCAGAGGATAATCGTTCCTTTCTACCCCAAACTCTTGGCTGGGGACACGTTGCAGTGCTATCAAACTAGCAGACCGCAACAAGGCTTTAGCGTTGGCCATATTCTACTGCCGGTGCTGTAGCACCTTCCTCCAGAGGCCAGACCACACTGCTCCTCCTCCAGCTGACACCCTCTCCCACAAGCCACAGGGCTATTTAACCCCTTAGCGGGAACCAGCTACACCTGCACATCGCCCATGTCAATCAACCCACTGCCTCTGAGGCAAGGCCACAGCTGCGTGTTATCAATGCTAATCAACCCACCGCCTTCATTCCTCTACAGGGAGAAGCTCACCAAGCACATTTCCACCACCCACAACTGGCTGCTAAAATGTCATTCGCACAGAGCAACGTGTGGAAAAAAAAAAAAAAAAAAAATTCCTCCAGGACACATCAAAGTAATTCCACTACTGTTCAGGCTCCCAAGGTACTTTCACCCGTTCAAGCCATCGCAAGGCCTGACGGCCCATTTCTCTCCTTGTACCACCACCACTCCAGAAAAGCAGAGGAAATGTGATGGAGACAGCACACTGGGTGAGCTACAGAGCCCCTGATACCATCTACTAAACACGAAGAGTGTGAGCATGGGAAGGACTAGAAAGGCACTCCACTTACCGTTTAGCTGCTTTCTTGCCAATGAGGTGTCGGTGGAATTGGTGGTCAGCCTTGATTATTGCGTAATCCGTCCCGTGGATCTAAAAAGAATTATATTTTTTATATCTATCTATATATGTATGGATGTACATTATTTTATATTATAATATATAGGGCCAGGTAGGACAGGCCACCGCTTCTGTCTCGTGCCCTAAGTAACTGCCTACTGCCAGTATTGGCACTGACTCACCAGCGGTCAGCTACAAGCACTTCTGCTCTTCAGCAGAGCACAAGCATTCCTCTGCTTTGAGAAGAGAGCATTGTGCTCATGAAACATTGAAAAGACTGACTTCTACGCCTCTCCAGCTATAACCAAGAGAATCCTTCCTTCTCCGCACCAAAAAAAATAATGCTGACTTTTCAAGGATGCTATGGATGAGGTTCATAACCAAGGGGTGTCATCCACCTGGCCACACAATTTGTCTCCTGCAAGTACGATTAAGCATGCCAAGACATCCTATGGATGTGACAAACACCTCATCACCTCTGCTCTGTTGCCCCTTCTTCCCCCAGTTTCTTACTGGAACTAGTAACTCCAGCTCACCAGTTCCTTGAGCATGGCTTCAATCGGTTCCTGAGCCACATGCACATCTTCTGTAGGTCCTTCCAAAGTGATGTTATCCTGTGGCGAGCAGCCTCACAGTTTGCCCTCTTGCCTGTGCTAACAATTGTCTCCGAGTTGCTGTTCTTTGCTGGGAGATCAATTATGGTGTTGCTTTCTTTACGGATCTGCCATAAAGAAAAAAAAAAAAAAAATCATCTCAGAAGTGTCCCATGTCAGAAGAAAAAGCCTCGCAGGCTATATTGGACATCACCAATGGGCAGGAGAGAGCATCCAGTGGGATTTTGCTGCAGGCAGTGATCATCACGAGCACTTGAGTTAGGAGCAATATCTCACCTTCTTGATGTTGGCACCTCCTTTCCCTACGATGTTCTTGTGGAACTGTTTGCAGATGGGGACAGAAATAGAAAAGCTGTTTTCAACCTAAGGGAGAAAGGAAGGGAGAACTGAAGATTACACTGTCGTGGCAAGGGAGGCCCGACTTCAGGAACTCTGATAAACGAGCTTTTGAAAAGAGGCTTAGACCCAAGGAAGTTCTCTATACGAGGGACTTGTAAGACTAAACAAAGGCAAGGACGTTCCCCTATAGCCTTCCCATAACAGGTACTACCCCCTGCCTCCATTCAGCCAAAACAGCGTCGACAGCTCCCTCCTCTTGAGGTGTTTTAGCTCTACCCAAGCCAGTAGAGCTCTGCTTTGCCCCAGGGTTATCCAGGCACGGAGGAGGGAAGTGCAGGCAGAAGACCTCCTTACCAGGTCTGCCACCGTCTTTTGCATGTACTCGGTGCACTTCTCCACCTCGTTTTTGGGACCTCGGAGTTGGACGATGTCACTCTTGTGTGCAGGGTCTGGGAAGTTGATGATAACCTGCAGGAGCGGTCATTTAGAGTTAGCTCAAGCAAAAGCAAGAACCCTTGTGTCAGACACATGCAAAGGTTGGGGGGATCCTACACATGCCCTTTTCCCATTCAGAAAAGGGGAACCGTGTTAGCGGCCTCTGGCTAAAAGAACTATCTTCTCAGACACTTGCGCTACAGAGCCACTAAAGTTACGACTTCTGTGACGACAGGCCTACTACCCATGTAGGAAAGAACCCCTCTGGATTCCTCCTCTCCTACAAAGCCTTACCTCAGGGAATTGCTCCCGGATTTCCCAGACCCGCTCAGCCTTCTGCCCAGTGATGGTCCGGTGGAATTTCTGCTCAACGATTAGGTCCGCAGCGTGTTCATTTTCCTGACGGGAACAGAGGGCACACTGAGTGTTCAGCCGGAGAGCCATCTACTTTGACTTAGCGGTTTGCTGCCCGACGGTTTACTTGCCAGCACTGTCCCTCTTTTCTCCAGACCAAATTCACTCTGCGTTGACAGAGAAGGGCTACCCGAGGGAACAGGGGAAGACATTTGTGAAGAGGAACTTGCACTTGTCATGAGATCCAAGTGCTCCGTGGGCAAGGGGCACACACTCGCACCAGAAGGTTACAAGGGAACACGAGAGCCCAAACCCTGCAGTCTCCCAAACATCACGTCCTACCCACTCACCATACGGGAAGCGAGTTCCAGCAGCTCGCTCTTGGCCTGTGGGACCCCCTGTGGGTCTCCTTCCATTCTGATCGGGTTGCTCTTCTCGTTGTCCGGGGGAATGCGCACAGACACCTTGTACAGATCCTTCATCCTGTTCACTTCGAGGCAAGGACTGTGGTGACGCCGTCTGCTAGGCAAAGACCTGGAAGCAAGGCACCTGGATTATCACTGCTCAGAGGCTGATGAAGAAGTAAAGCCGCCTCTGGGAAGGGCTCGGTGGGGTAGGGTTGAGCCAGGGGAAATTGCCTCTTCCCCCTGGAGTTCAGCGAGAGCAGACCTGTGCCACACGAGAGCCTGTCCAAGTAAATACCGTGGCATCTACAGAGCCCATTGTTCCCTTGTCAGAGCCAGGCGTGTTTCTTCCCCAAACAGTATCACATTTAGAGCAGAGGATAATCGTTCCTTTCTACCCCAAACTCTTGGCTGGGGACACGTTGCAGTGCTATCAAACTAGCAGACCGCAACAAGGCTTTAGCGTTGGCCATATTCTACTGCCGGTGCTGTAGCACCTTCCTCCAGAGGCCAGACCACACTGCTCCTCCTCCAGCTGACACCCTCTCCCACAAGCCACAGGGCTATTTAACCCCTTAGCGGGAACCAGCTACACCTGCACATCGCCCATGTCAATCAACCCACTGCCTCTGAGGCAAGGCCACAGCTGCGTGTTATCAATGCTAATCAACCCACCGCCTTCATTCCTCTACAGGGAGAAGCTCACCAAGCACATTTCCACCACCCACAACTGGCTGCTAAAATGTCATTCGCACAGAGCAACGTGTGGAAAAAAAAAAAAAAAAAAATTCCTCCAGGACACATCAAAGTAATTCCACTACTGTTCAGGCTCCCAAGGTACTTTCACCCGTTCAAGCCATCGCAAGGCCTGACGGCCCATTTCTCTCCTTGTACCACCACCACTCCAGAAAAGCAGAGGAAATGTGATGGAGACAGCACACTGGGTGAGCTACAGAGCCCCTGATACCATCTACTAAACACGAAGAGTGTGAGCATGGGAAGGACTAGAAAGGCACTCCACTTACCGTTTAGCTGCTTTCTTGCCAATGAGGTGTCGGTGGAATTGGTGGTCAGCCTTGATTATTGCGTAATCCGTCCCGTGGATCTAAAAAGAATTATATTTTTTATATCTATCTATATATGTATGGATGTACATTATTTTATATTATAATATATAGGGCCAGGTAGGACAGGCCACCGCTTCTGTCTCGTGCCCTAAGTAACTGCCTACTGCCACTATTGGCACTGACTCACCAGCGGTCAGCTACAAGCACTTCTGCTCTTCAGCAGAGCACAAGCATTCCTCTGCTTTGAGAAGAGAGCATTGTGCTCATGAAACATTGAAAAGACTTACTTCTACGCCTCTCCAGCTATAACCAAGAGAATCCTTCCTTCTCCGCACCAAAAAAATTAATGCTGACTTTTCAAGGATGCTATGGATGAGGTTCATAACCAAGGGGTGTCATCCACCTGGCCACACAATTTGTCTCCTGCAAGTACGATTAAGCATGCCAAGACATCCTATGGATGTGACAAACACCTCATCACCTCTGCTCTGTTGCCCCTTCTTCCCCCAGTTCCTGTTCTCCTTCATAATACCTAGTTGTTCTCTCATTATGAATCCTCCCTTCCCCTTATCAGTGTCAATGGAATCATCGTTCCATGGACAATGAGTCGTCCCGTTCCCCCGCTTGGTCCGAGAGTATTACCTCTGTTCAGTGGCTTGATCCAGGGTGATAGTGCTCGTTCTAGGCGCTGTAAAAAGCGAAATCTATATCCTATGTCCTGATTTTGGGTATCTAACATTAATGCAAAACAGTAATCCTCACACAGTTTTTATTTCATTCTGTAGCGTCGGTGTCGGTATCGGCTGCCTGCGGTAAAGGTTCACGGAAAGGTCTTACATTCTTCGCTGGGATCCATCGAGGTCCTTTTTCTGTAGAGACACAAGCATAACCTTTTCCCCGTGTAACAAGAGGATATGGTCCCATAATTTTACCTGTTTCTGCATCTCGGACCGATACCGGGCCTTTAACCCGTGCCTCGACGGAGGTAGCTGCAGTGAAACGTCGACCTATCGGTGGGCCGTTATCTATTCAAGAACAATTCAAAAAATTAAAAACATACAACGCTTTCTGTAACCGTTCCTCGGGAATAGCCATGCCCATTCCCCCTTTTTGTTGTTGTCATAAACGTTTCAGAGACCGATGAGACCCTTCAATGAGAGATCGACCGGTGGGGGAATGAGCAATGCCGGTAATGTGAGCTCTACCCCATAGGGCAAAAGAGGTTTTTACAGTTGTTGAAACGTAAAGATAAAGACCGACAACGGTCCAGCTTAAGGGAATACCTAAAGCAGCAAAAGCACGCATTAAATGTCTACGAACAGCTCGTGCCTTTTCTCCTGTGTGACACGAGGCAACCAAGGCACCTGAAAATGTATCAATGGAAGAGTGGATATATTTAAGGCTACCAAATTCAGAATCATGCGTGACATCTGTTTGCCATAACGGTAGGCTTTGTAATCCTCTAGGATTAACTCCTGCAGCAACTGATGGGAAGGAATGTTTTTGACAATCGGGACAGACAGCAATAATACTTGATGCTTGTTGAGCAGCAAGGCCAAACTGTCGCTTAAGAGCTCCAGCGTTTCGATGGAAAAAAAGAGTGCCTTCGCTTAGCTTGTGCAATACGGTCTGGCAGTACTTGAACTGGTCACGGCAATAGGTCAGCTCGTCGATTGCCTTCTGCAAGAAAACCAGGTAGCGAGGTATGAGACCTAATATGCATAACAAAATAAGGCGCAGATCGAGAGTCCAAAAGGAAAATAAGTTCCTGTAACAGGGTAAAGGGTTGTGAATGCGAAACACTCCGCAGCACAGAAGCTTCAGCTCGTGGAACAATACCTGCAACATAAGCAGAATCAGTAACAAGGTGGAGTGGTACATTCCATTCTCGGAAAACACGAACAACTGCATTCAGTTCTCCTGTTTGAGGTGAACCGGAGACCGTCTCTATGTCCGAATCCCATTGTCTCCGTTGAAAACCTTAGGAAGACAGGAATTGAACCTGCACAGAAGAGATCAAAGCGCTCCATACTCCCCTTATATTACTTCCCAGTAGGGTCAGCTAAACAAAATCTATCGGGCCCATACCCCGAAAATGATGGTTTAACCTCTTCCTCTACTAAATGAGCCCCGTCACAAAACTAACGTTCTCCTTAAGCCTTCTACTAGGAACAACCATCACAATTTCAAGCAACCACTGACTGCTAGCCTGGCCTGGACTAGAAATCAACACCCTTGCCATTATCCCCTTCCTTTCAAAATCACACCACCCTCGAGCTATGGAAGCTGCAATCAAATACTTTCTCGTCCAAGCAACCGCCTCCGCATTAATCCTCTTCTCAAGCACAATCAACGCACAGTTCACCGGACAATGAGACATTCCGCGACTAAGCCACCCAACAGCCTCCCTACTACTAACTACAGCAGTCGCAATAAAACTAGGCCTAGTACCCTTTCACTCCTGATGTCCAGAGGTCATACAAGGCTCACCTATAACCACTGCCCTACTCGTCTCTACATGAATAAAACTCCCCCCACTCACTCTTCTTTTCTTAACTGCCCCCTCACTGAACCCACTCCTACTGACAACCGTGGCCATTGCATCCGCAGCCATCGGAGGGCGAACAGGACTTAACCAAACACAAATCCGAAAAGTCCTAGCTTTCTCATCGATCGCCCACCTAGGCTGAATAACCATCATCCTCATATACAACCCCAAGCTAACATTAATAACCTTCTACCCATACTCCTTAAGAACCGCCTCCATTTTCTTAGCCCTCAACACAACCAACTCCTCAAAACTATCCACAATAATAACCTCCTGAACAAAAATACCATCACTAAACGCATCCTTGACGCTAGCACTACTATCCCTAGCCGGCCTGCCCCCACTCCCTGGCTTTTTACCAAAATGACTCATTATCCAGGAACTAACTAAGCAAGAGATATCAACCGCAGCCATAATTATTTCAATACTCTCCCTACTAGGTTTATTTTTCTACCTACGCCTTGCATATTGCTCCACACTCCCACCAAACTCTACAAGCTTCATAAAACAATGATACAATAACAAATCCACAGGCACACCAATTGCTACCTTAATTTCTCTGTCAGTCCTCCTTCTCCCCCCTTCTCCCGCAATCCTGACCGTTACCTAAGAAACTTAGGATCCCCTGCCTACCAAACCGAAGGCCTTCAAAGCCTTAACTAAGAGTTAAATCCTCTTAGTTTCTGCCCACACCACTAAGGCCCGCAGGACACTAAACCTGCACCATCTAAATGCAACGCAGATACTCTAATTCAGCTAGGGCCTCCACGATAAGCCTAGACAGACGAGCCTCGATCCCATAAACTTCTAATTAACAGCTAGACGCTCAAACCAACGAGCTTCTGTCTACCAGACTCCGGCACACTCTCAGCGTACATCAATGAGTTTGCAACTCAACATGAACTTCACCACAGAGTCGATAAGAAGAGGAATTCAACCTCTGTAAAAAGGACTACAGCCTAACGCCTAAACACTCAGCCACCTGACCCGTGACCTTCATCAACCGATGACTAGTTTCAACAAACCACAATGACATCGGCACCCTATACCTACTCTTCGGAGCATGGGCAGGCATAGCCGAGTACCGCCCTCAGCCTCCTTATTCGAGCAGAACTTGGCCAACCAGGAACTCTCCTAGGAGACGACCAAATCTACAATGTCATCATCACCGCCCATGCCTTCGTAAGAATCTTCTTCACAGTTATAGCCATTATAATCGAAGGGTTTGGAAACTGACTAGTCCCCCTTATAATTGGAGCCCCAGACATAGCATTCCCCCGCATAAACAACATCGGTTTCTGAACTACTTCCTCCGTCCTTCCTACTGCTCCTAGCGTCCTCCACAGTAGAAGCTGGAGTCGGAACAGGATGAACCATATACCCGCCCCTAGCAGGCAACCTAGCCCATGCTGGCGCCTCAGTAGACCTAGCCATCTTCTCCCTACACCTCGCAGGTGTGTCTTCCATCTTAGGGGCCATCAACTTTAACACAACAGCCATTAACATAACCCCCCCTGCCTTATCGCAATATCCAACTCCCCTATTCGTATGATCCGTACTCCTAGTGCCCTCACTTCCAGTCCTGGCCGCCGGCATCACCATACTACTGACCGACCGAAACCTAAACACTACATTCTTTGACCCCGCTGGAGGGGGAGACCCCATTCTCTACCAGCACCTGTTCTGATTCTTTGGCCACCAGGAAGTTTACATCTTAATCCTTCACGGCTTTGGAATCATCTCACATGTTGTAACGTATTACGCAGGCAAAAAAGAACCATTCGGCTACATAGGAATAGTCTGAGCTATACTATCGATTGGATTCCTGGGCTTTGTCGTATGAGCCCACCACATATTCACTGTCGGAATAGACGTAGACAGCCGATCATACTTCATCTCCGCCACTATAATCATCGCCATCCCAACCGGCATTCAGGTATTCAGCTGACTAGCCACACCACACGGAGGCACCATCAAATGAGGTCCACCGATACTGTGAGCCTTGGGCTTCATCTTCCTCTTCACACTTGCCAATAAGGTGTCGGTGGAATTGGTGCTCAGCCTTGATTACTGCGTAATCCATCCCGTGGATCTAAAAAGAATTTTATATATATATAATATTGTACGCACATACATACATATATATATATTATATAGGGCCAGGTAGGACAGGCCACCGCTTCTGTCTCGTGCCCTAAGTAACTGCCTACTGCCAGTATTGGCACTGACTCGCCAGCGGTCAGCTACAAGCACTTCTGCTCTTCAGCAGAGCACAAGCATTCCTCTGCTTTGAGAAGAGAGCATTGTGCTCATGAAACATTGAAAAGACTCACTTCTATGCCTCTCCAGCTATAACCAAGAGAATCCTTCCTTCTCCGCACCAAAAAAATTAATGCTGACTTTTCAAGGATGCTATGGATGAGGTTCATAACCAAGGGGTGTCATCCACCTGGCCACACAATTTGTCTCCTGCAAGTACGATTAAGCATGCCAAGACATCCTATGGATGTGACAAACACCTCATCACCTCTGCTCTGTTGCCCCTTCTTCCCCCAGTTTCTTACTGGAACTAGTAACTCCAGCTCACCAGTTCCTTGAGCATGGCTTCAATCTGTTCCTGAGCCACATGCACATCTTCTGTAGGTCCTTCCAAAGTGATGTTATCCTGTGGCGAGCAGCCTCACAGTTTGCCCTCTTGCCTGTGATAACAATTGTCTCCGAGTTGCTGTTCTTTGCTGGGAGATCAATTTTGGTGTTGCTTTCTTTACGGATCTGCCACAAAGGGGAAAAAAAAAAAATCATCTCAGAAGTGTCCCATGTCAGAAGAAAAACCCTCGCAGGCTATATTGGACATCACCAATGGGCAGGAGAGAGCATCCAGTGGGATTTTGCTGCAGGCAGTGATCATCACGAGCACTTGAGTTAGGAGCAATATCTCACCTTCTTGATGTTGGCACCTCCTTTCCCCACGATGTTCTTGTGGAACTGTTTGCAGATGGGGACAGAAATAGAAAAGCTGTTTTCAACCTAAGGGAGAAAGGAAGGGAGAACTGAAGATTACACTGTCGTGGCAAGGGAGGCCCGACTTCAGGAACTCTGATAAACGAGCTTTTGAAAAGAGGCTTAGACCCAAGGAAGTTCTCTATACGAGGGACTTGTAAGACTAAACAAAGGCAAGGACGTTCCCCTATAGCCTTCCCATAACAGGTACTACCCCCTGCCTCCATTCAGCCAAAACAGCGTCGACAGCTCCCTCCTCTTGAGGTGTTTTAGCTCTACCCAAGCCAGTAGAGCTCTGCTTTGCCCCAGGGTTATCCAGGCACGGAGGAGGGAAGTGCAGGCAGAAGACCTCCTTACCAGGTCTGCCACCGTCTTTTGCATGTACTCGGTGCACTTCTCCACCTCGTTTTTGGGACCTCGGAGTTGGACGATGTCACTCTTGTGTGCAGGGTCTGGGAAGTTGATGATAACCTGCAGGAGCGGTCATTTAGAGTTAGCTCAAGCAAAAGCAAGAACCCTTGTGTCAGACACATGCAAAGGTTGGGGGGATCCTACACATGCCCTTTTCCCATTCAGAAACGGGGAACCGTGTTAGCGGCCTCTGGCTAAAAGAACTATCTTCTCAGACACTTGCGCTACAGAGCCACTAAAGTTACGACTTCTGTGACGACAGGCCTACTACCCATGTAGGAAAGAACCCCTCTGGATTCCTCCTCTCCTACAAAGCCTTACCTCTGGGAATTGCTCCCGGATTTCCCAGACCCGCTCAGCCTTCTGCCCAGTGATGGTCCGGTGGAATTTCTGCTCAACGATTAGGTCCGCAGCGTGTTCATTTTCCTGACGGGAACAGAGGGCACACTGAGTGTTCAGCCGGAGAGCCATCTACTTTGACTTAGCGGTTTGCTGCCCGACGGTTTACTTGCCAGCACTGTCCCTCTTTTCTCCAGACCAAATTCACTCTGCGTTGACAGAGAAGGGCTACCCGAGGGAACAGGGGAAGACATTTGTGAAGAGGAACTTGCACTTGTCATGAGATCCAAGTGCTCCGTGGGCAAGGGGCACACACTCGCACCAGAAGGTTACAAGGGAACACGAGAGCCCAAACCCTGCAGTCTCCCAAACATCACGTCCTACCCACTCACCATACGGGAAGCGAGTTCCAGCAGCTCGCTCTTGGCCTGTGGGACCCCCTGTGGGTCTCCTTCCATTCTGATCGGGTTGCTCTTCTCGTTGTCCGGGGGAATGCGCACAGACACCTTGTACAGATCCTTCATCCTGTTCACTTCGAGGCAAGGACTGTGGTGACGCCGTCTGCTAGGCAAAGACCTGGAAGCGAGGCACCTGGATTATCGCTGCTCAGAGGCTGATGAAGAAGTAAAGCCGCCTCTGGGAAGGGCTCGGTGGGGTAGGGTTGAGCCAGGGGAAATTGCCTCTTCCCCCTGGAGTTCAGCGAGAGCAGACCTGTGCCACACGAGAGCCTGTCCAAGTAAATACCGTGGCATCTACAGAGCCCATTGTTCCCTTGTCAGAGCCAGGCGTGTTTCTTCCCCAAACAGTATCACATTTAGAGCAGAGGATAATCGTTCCTTTCTACCCCAAACTCTTGGCTGGGGACACGTTGCAGTGCTATCAAACTAGCAGACCGCAACAAGGCTTTAGCGTTGGCCATATTCTACTGCCGGTGCTGTAGCACCTTCCTCCAGAGGCCAGACCACACTGCTCCTCCTCCAGCTGACACCCTCTCCCACAAGCCACAGGGCTATTTAACCCCTTAGCGGGAACCAGCTACACCTGCACATCGCCCATGTCAATCAACCCACTGCCTCTGAGGCAAGGCCACAGCTGCGTGTTATCAATGCTAATCAACCCACCGCCTTCATTCCTCTACAGGGACAAGCTCACCAAGCACATTTCCACCACCCACAACTGGCTGCTAAAATGTCATTTGCACAGAGCAACGTGTGGAAAAAAAAAAATAAAAATTCCTCCAGGACACATCAAAGTAATTCCACTACTGTTCAGGCTCCCAAGGTACTTTCACCCGTTCAAGCCATCGCAAGGCCTGACGGCCCATTTCTCTCCTTGTACCACCACCACTCCAGAAAAGCAGAGGAAATGTGATGGAGACAGCACACTGGGTGAGCTACAGAGCCCCTGATACCATCTACTAAACACGAAGAGTGTGAGCATGGGAAGGACTAGAAAGGCACTCCACTTACCGTTTAGCTGCTTTCTTGCCAATGAGGTGTCGGTGGAATTGGTGGTCAGCCTTGATTATTGCGTAATCCGTCCCGTGGATCTAAAAAGAATTATATTTTTTATATCTATCTATATGTGTATGGATGTACATTATTTTATATTATAATATATAGGGCCAGGTAGGACAGGCCACCGCTTCTGTCTCGTGCCCTAAGTAACTGCCTACTGCCACTATTGGCACTGACTCACCAGCGGTCAGCTACAAGCACTTCTGCTCTTCAGCAGAGCACAAGCATTCCTCTGCTTTGAGAAGAGAGCATTGTGCTCATGAAACATTGAAAAGACTGACTTCTATGCCTCTCCAGCTATAACCAAGAGAATCCTTCCTTCTCCGCACCAAAAAAATTAATGCTGACTTTTCAAGGATGCTATGGATGAGTTTCATAACCAAGGGGTGTCATCCACCTGGCCACACAATTTGTCTCCTGCAAGTACGACTAAGCATGCCAAGACATCCTATGGATGTGACAAACACCTCATCACCTCTGCTCTGTTGCCCCTTCTTCCCCCAGTTCCTGTTCTCCTTCATAATACCTAGTTGTTCTCTCATTATGAATCCTCCCTTCCCCTTATCAGTGTCAATGGAATCATCGTTCCATGGAAATTGAGTCGTCCCGTTCCCCCGCTTGGTCCGAGAGTATTACCTCTGTTCAGTGGCTTGATCCAGGGTGATAGTGCTCGTTCTAGGCGCTGTAAAAAGCGAAATCTATATCCTATGTCCTGATTTTGGGTATCTAACATTAATGCAAAACAGTAATCCTCACACAGTTTTTATTTCATTCTGTAGCGTCGGTGTCGGTATCGACTGCCTGCGGTAAAGGTTCACGGAAAGGTCTTACATTCTTCGCTGGGATCCATCTAGGTCCTTTTTCTGTAGAGACACAAGCATAACCTTTTCCCCGTGTAACAAGAGGATATGGTCCCATAATTTTACCTGTTTCTGCATCTCGGACCGATACCGGGCCTTTAACCCGTGCCTCGACGGAGGTAGCTGCAGTGAAACGTCGACCTATCGGTGGGTCGTTATCTATTCAAGAACAATTCAAAAAATTAAAAACATACAACGCTTTCTGTAACCGTTCCTCGGGAATAGCCATGCCCATTCCCCCTTTTTGTTGTTGTCATAAACGTTTCAGAGACCGATGAGACCCTTCAAGGAGAGATCGACCGGTGGGGGAATGAGCAATGCCGGTAATGTGAGTTCTACCCCATAGGGCAAAAGAGGTTTTTACAGTTGTTGAAACGTAAAGATAAAGACCGATAACGGTCCAGCTTAAGGGAATACCTAAAGCAGCAAAAGCACGCATTAAATGTCTACGAACAGCTCGTGCCTTTTCTCCTGTGTGACACGAGGCAACCAAGGCACCTGAAAATGTATCAATGGAAGAGTGGATATATTTAAGGCTACCAAATTCAGAATCATGCGTGACATCTGTTTGCCATAACGGTAGGCTTTGTAATCCTCTAGGATTAGCTCCTGCAGCAACTGATGGGAAAGAATGTTTTTGACAGTCGGGACAGACAGCAATAATACTTGATGCTTGTTGAGCAGCAAGGCCAAACTGTCGCTTAAGAGCTCCAGCGTTTCGATGGAAAAAAAGAGTGCCTTCGCTTAGCTTGTGCAATACGGTCTGGCAGTACTTGAACTGGTCTCGGCAATAGGTCAGCTCGTCGATTGCCTTCTGCAAGAAAACCAGGTAGCGAGGTATGAGACCTAATATGCATAACAAAATAAGGCGCAGATCGAGAGTCCAAAAGGAAAATAAGTTCCTGTAACAGGGTAAAGGGTTGTGAATGCGAAACACTCCGCAGCACAGAAGCTTCAGCTCGTGGAACAATACCTGCAACATAAGCAGAATCAGTAACAAGGTGGAGTGGTACATTCCATTCTCGGAAAACACGAACAACTGCATTCAGTTCTCCTGTTTGAGGTGAACCGGAGACCGTCTCTATGTCCGAATCCCATTGCCTCCGTTGATCATCCCACCACAGAAGAACAGATTTATGCGATTGGCCCGATCCATCTGTAAACACAGTAAGCGCCGGTAAGGGTTGTTCGCTTCTTCTGGGTTTTAACATCAGACGAAAATCAACGTTAAACAGTTTGTGTGAAGGTGGATGGGAAGTTATTCGACCTGTATGTTCTCGCCCGGCACCTCCCCGGGACCTACAGCTTGACAAACTATTGCTGTACAATTCAACCACGAGAACCTCTAACACCTTTACCGCTCAAACCTAGCCTTCTCCTTAACATCTTATATATCCCATAAACACCACCTACCCAAAACCTCAGCACTAAAATCATATTAACCCAAACCCCCCATACACACACGCCCCTAAGACTATAGGCGCCCAAACAGCCAACGAAGCCAACGAAACCAACGAAACCACGTCCCCGTAGCTTACAATCCAAAGCGTGGCACTGAAGATGCCAAGATGGCGTCCAATATGAAAGCCGAGGACAAAAGACTTAGCCCTAACCTTACGGTTGGCTCCTGCTAGACCTAGACGTGCAAGTATCTGCGGCCCAGTGTAAATGCCCTAGGCCTCCTGCTAAGACCGAAGGAGCAGGCATCAGGCACACGCTACCAACTGTAGCCCAAGACGCCTTGCTCAGCCACACCCCCACGGGCACTCAGCAGTAATTAACAGTAAGCAAGAAGCGCAAGCTTGACTTAGTCACGGCAACCTTCAGGGTTGGTAAATCTCGTGCCAGCCGCCGCGGTCACACCAGAAACCCAAGCCAACAGTCACACGGCGTAGAGAGTGGACCAGAGCCTGTCAGAATAACTAGGAAACCGAAACACAACTAAGCTGTCGTAAGCCCGAGATACCCCTAAGGCCAACCTAAAGATGATCCTAGTAAACCTGACTGCAGCCAATGAAGAGACGGGACGCAGCTTGATGCAAGCAAATGTCAATGCGTTGTGCAGAAGCACGAGGTTTTATACGCTTGCAGAAGCTGCACGTTTTAAACCAATTGCTTCTTGAGGCTAAGCCTTGCATACTAGGCAATCCCTGATTGGTGGTTAACTACCGGCACTTAACAGCAAGGTGTTACCTTTCCTTGGCGCCATCCGTCTCCCACTCCCCTGTGCTCTGTAACCATGCCCCATCATGTTGTTAATTGTTGTCTAGACAAGCTCGAGCACACTCCCCTCAGCTGACCGATTGCCACGCGTGGTCCTAGTTTCCAGCCCGCTCCTGCACCTCCCCCTTCCTGTTGCACAAAAGAACCTTTGAAAGCGAACGAGGAAAAACAAGGCCTAAGCAACAGAACAAATAAAAAACCAACTAAGACATATTATCACTGTCAAAATAACCCACTGCCTTTGTTCCGTACAATTCTACAATTTCCCCTTTTTGTTTTTGAACAGCTAGTACCAGGTTTGCCATGTTCCGCAGGGCCCTTGCAAACATGACAGCAACCAAGGTAATAGCAAACAAACAACACTGCCAATCGAGTGAATGGATGCCAGAAAAGGCTGAAATTTTCTCAGATTTTGATAACATGTTGCTGCAGTGGGGCGCCTAAAATCCACGCAGCACATACCATCAAAATCCTCACAGCCACGTCCTTGAACCAACAACAAAAAGCAGCGGCAATTTTGACTCACATGCTTAACTGCCTACCAAACAAGGTGATTGAACTCTTTAATGCTTTCCCTGCTGTTACTCTGCATAAGAGAAGAAGCGCTGCGACACGTTCCCATCCTAGCCTCCTACTACATTAGCATCTACAGAAAGACAATGCTCGACATGCAAAGTGCAAACAACATCACCTTCTTTTGGATTAACGTTATACGTAGGCGGAAGGGCACACCAAACAAGAACCGTTTCCGTCAAAAAGTTCGAAACATAGCATGCCTTCTCTGAACATACCTCTGGGGTCATCCCCTTCATTCCCTCCTTTTGATGCAAAGAGAGACACTTTACCCTAACAGAGAAGCCCCTGTTTACATCTCTGAGCCAGGACACAAGCCGCAGCTGTGCGCGCCACCAGGCTCAGGGCAGAAACCACTCCTGTAGTTACCTAACTAGATATCTCGACAAGCGTGCAGACACCTATTAAACACTAAATAACCATGTTTATCGTTCCTGTTCTCCTTCGTAATACCTAGTTGTTCTCTCATTATGAATCCTCCCTTCCCCTTATCAGTGTCAATGGAATCATCGTTCCATGGACAATGAGTCGTCCCGTTCCCCCGCTTGGTCCGAGAGTATTACCTCTGTTCAGTGGCTTGATCCAGGGTGATAGTGCTCGTTCTAGGCGCTGTAAAAAGCGAAATCTATATCCTATGTCCTGATTTTGGGTATCTAACATTAATGCAAAACAGTAATCCTCACACAGTTTTTATTTCATTCTGTAGCGTCGGTGTCGGTATCGGCTGCCTGCGGTAAAGGTTCACGGAAAGGTCTTACATTCTTCGCTGGGATCCATCTAGGTCCTTTTTCTGTAGAGACACAAGCATAACCTTTTCCCCGTGTAACAAGAGGATATGGTCCCATAATTTTACCTGTTTCTGCATCTCGGACCGATACCGGGCCTTTAACCCGTGCCTCGACGGAGGTAGCTGCAGTGAAACGTCGACCTATCGGTGGGTCGTTATCTATTCAAGAACAATTCAAAAAATTAAAAACATACAACGCTTTCTGTAACCGTTCCTCGGGAATAGCCATGCCCATTCCCCCTTTTTGTTGTTGTCATAAACGTTTCAGAGACCGATGAGACCCTTCAATGAGAGATCGACCGGTGGGGGAATGAGCAATGCCGGTAATGTGAGCTCTACCCCATAGGGCAAAAGAGGTTTTTACAGTTGTTGAAACGTAAAGATAAAGACCGACAACGGTCCAGCTTAAGGGAATACCTAAAGCAGCAAAAGCACGCATTAAATGTCTACGAACAGCTCGTGCCTTTTCTCCTGTGTGACACGAGGCAACCAAGGCACCTGAAAATGTATCAATGGAAGAGTGGATATATTTAAGGCTACCAAATTCAGAATCATGCGTGACATCTGTTTGCCATAACGGTAGGCTTTGTAATCCTCTAGGATTAACTCCTGCAGCAACTGATGGGAAAGAATGTTTTTGACAGTCGGGACAGACAGCAATAATACTTGATGCTTGTTGAGCAGCAAGGCCAAACTGTCGCTTAAGAGCTCCAGCGTTTCGATGGAAAAAAAGAGTGCCTTCGCTTAGCTTGTGCAATACGGTCTGGCAGTACTTGAACTGGTCACGGCAATAGGTCAGCTCGTCGATTGCCTTCTGCAAGAAAACCAGGTAGCGAGGTATGAGACCTAATATGCATAACAAAATAAGGCGCAGATCGAGAGTCCAAAAGGAAAATAAGTTCCTGTAACAGGGTAAAGGGTTGTGAATGCGAAACACTCCGCAGCACAGAAGCTTCAGCTCGTGGAACAATACCTGCAACATAAGCAGAATCAGTAACAAGGTGGAGTGGTACATTCCATTCTCGGAAAACACGAACAACTGCATTCAGTTCTCCTGTTTGAGGTGAACCGGAGACCGTCTCTATGTCCGAATCCCATTGTCTCCGTTGAAAACCTTAGGAAGACAGGAATTGAACCTGCACAGAAGAGATCAAAGCGCTCCATACTCCCCTTATATTACTTCCCAGTAGGGTCAGCTAAACAAAAGCTATCGGGCCCATACCCCGAAAATGATGGTTTAACCTCTTCCTCTACTAAATGAGCCCCGTCACAAAACTAACGTTCTCCTTAAGCCTTCTACTAGGAACAACCATCACAATTTCAAGCAACCACTGACTGCTAGCCTGGCCTGGACTAGAAATCAACACCCTTGCCATTATCCCCTTCCTTTCAAAATCACACCACCCTCGAGCTATGGAAGCTGCAATCAAATACTTTCTCGTCCAAGCAACCGCCTCCGCATTAATCCTCTTCTCAAGCACAATCAACGCACAGTTCACCGGACAATGAGACATTCCGCGACTAAGCCACCCAACAGCCTCCCTACTACTAACTACAGCAGTCGCAATAAAACTAGGCCTAGTACCCTTTCACTTCTGATGTCCAGAGGTCATACAAGGCTCACCTATAACCACTGCCCTACTCGTCTCTACATGAATAAAACTCCCCCCACTCACTCTTCTTTTCTTAACTGCCCCCTCACTGAACCCACTCCTACTGACAACCGTGGCCATTGCATCCGCAGCCATCGGAGGGCGAACAGCACTTAACCAAACACAAATCCGAAAAGTCCTAGCTTTCTCATCGATCGCCCACCTAGGCTGAATAACCATCATCCTCATATACAACCCCAAGCTAACATTAATAACCTTCTACCCATACTCCTTAAGAACCGCCTCCATTTTCTTAGCCCTCAACACAACCAACTCCTCAAAACTATCCACAATAATAACCTCCTGAACAAAAATACCATCACTAAACGCATCCTTGACGCTAGCACTACTATCCCTAGCCGGCCTGCCCCCACTCCCTGGCTTTTTACCAAAATGACTCATTATCCAGGAACTAACTAAGCAAGAGATATCAACCGCAGCCATAATTATTTCAATACTCTCCCTACAAGGTTTATTTTTCTACCTACGCCTTGCATATTGCTCCACACTCCCACCAAACACTACAAGCTTCATAAAACAATGATACAATAACAAATCCACAGGCACACCAATTGCTACCTTAATTTCTCTGTCAGTCCTCCTTCTCCCCCCTTCTCCCGCAATCCTGACCGTTACCTAAGAAACTTAGGATCCCCTGCCTACCAAACCGAAGGCCTTCAAAGCCTTAACTAAGAGTTAAATCCTCTTAGTTTCTGCCCACACCACTAAGGCCCGCAGGACACTAAACCTGCACCATCTAAATGCAACGCAGATACTCTAATTCAGCTAGGGCCTCCACGATAAGCCTAGACAGACGGGCCTCGATCCCATAAACTTCTAATTAACAGCTAGACGCTCAAACCAACGAGCTTCTGTCTACCAGACTCCGGCACACTCTCAGCGTACATCAATGAGTTTGCAACTCAACATGAACTTCACCACAGAGTCGATAAGAAGAGGAATTCAACCTCTGTAAAAAGGACTACAGCCTAACGCCTAAACACTCAGCCACCTGACCCGTGACCTTCATCAACCGATGACTAGTTTCAACAAACCACAATGACATCGGCACCCTATACCTACTCTTCGGAGCATGGGCAGGCATAGCCGAGTACCGCCCTCAGCCTCCTTATTCGAGCAGAACTTGGCCAACCAGGAACTCTCCTAGGAGACGACCAAATCTACAATGTCATCATCACCGCCCATGCCTTCGTAAGAATCTTCTTCACAGTTATAGCCATTATAATCGAAGGGTTTGGAAACTGACTAGTCCCCCTTATAATTGGAGCCCCAGACATAGCATTCCCCCGCATAAACAACATCAGTTTCTGAACTACTTCCTCCGTCCTTCCTACTGCTCCTAGCGTCCTCCACAGTAGAAGCTGGAGTCGGAACAGGATGAACCATATACCCGCCCCTAGCAGGCAACCTAGCCCATGCTGGCGCCTCAGTAGACCTAGCCATCTTCTCCCTACACCTCGCAGGTGTGTCTTCCATCTTAGGGGCCATCAACTTTAACACAACAGCCATTAACATAACCCCCCCTGCCTTATCGCAATATCCAACTCCCCTATTCGTATGATCCATACTCCTAGTGCCCTCACTTCCAGTCCTGGCCGCCGGCATCACCATACTACTGACCGACCGAAACCTAAACACTTTTCATTGACCCCGCTGGAGGGGGAGACCCCATTCTCTACCAGCACCTGTTCTGATTCTTTGGCCACCAGGAAGTTTACATCTTAATCCTTCACGGCTTTGGAATCATCTCACATGTTGTAACGTATTACGCAGGCAAAAAAGAACCATTCGGCTACATAGGAATAGTCTGAGCTATACTATCGATTGGATTCCTGGGCTTTGTCATATGAGCCCACCACATATTCACTGTCGGAATAGACGTAGACAGCCGATCATACTTCATCTCCGCCACTATAATCATCGCCATCCCAACCGGCATTCAGGTATTCAGCTGACTAGCCACACCACACGGAGGCACCATCAAATGAGATCCACCGATACTGTGAGCCTTGGGCTTCATCTTCCTCTTCACACTTGCCAATAAGGTGTCGGTGGAATTGGTGCTCAGCCTTGATTACTGCGTAATCCATCCCGTGGATCTAAAAAGAATTTTATATATATATAATATTGTACGCACATACATACATATATATATTATATAGGGCCAGGTAGGACAGGCCACCGCTTCTGTCTCGTGCCCTAAGTAACTGCCTACTGCCAGTATTGGCACTGACTCGCCAGCGGTCAGCTACAAGCACTTCTGCTCTTCAGCAGAGCACAAGCATTCCTCTGCTTTGAGAAGAGAGCATTGTGCTCATGAAACATTGAAAAGACTGACTTCTATGCCTCTCCAGCTATAACCAAGAGAATCCTTCCTTCTCCGCACCAAAAAAATTAATGCTGACTTTTCAAGGATGCTATGGATGAGGTTCATAACCAAGGGGTGTCATCCACCTGGCCACACAATTTGTCTCCTGCAAGTTCGATTAAGCATGCCAAGACATCCTATGGATGTGACAAACACCTCATCACCTCTGCTCTGTTGCCCCTTCTTCCCCCAGTTTCTTACTGGAACTAGTAACTCCAGCTCACCAGTTCCTTGAGCATGGCTTCAATCGGTTCCTGAGCCACATGCACGTCTTCTGTAGGTCCTTCCAAAGTGATGTTATCCTGTGGCGAGCAGCCTCACAGTTTGCCCTCTTGCCTGTGATAACAATTGTCTCCGAGTTGCTGTTCTTTGCTGGGAGATCAATTTTGGTGTTGCTTTCTTTACGGATCTGCCACAAAAGAAAAAAAAAAAAAAAATTATCTCAGAAGCGTCCCATGTCAGAAGAAAAACCCTCGCAGGCTATATTGGACATCACCAATGGGCAGGAGAGAGCATCCAGTGGGATTTTGCTGCAGGCAGTGATCATCACGAGCACTTGAGTTAGGAGCAGTATCTCACCTTCTTGATGTTGGCACCTCCTTTCCCTACGATGTTCTTGTGGAACTGTTTGCAGATGGGGACAGAAATAGAAAAGCTGTTTTCAACCTAAGGGAGAAAGGAAGGGAGAACTGAAGATTACACTGTCGTGGCAAGGGAGGCCCGACTTCAGGAACTCTGATAAACGAGCTTTTGAAAAGAGGCTTAGACCCAAGGAAGTTCTCTATACGAGGGACTTGTAAGACTAAACAAAGGCAAGGACGTTCCCCTATAGCCTTCCCATAACAGGTACTACCCCCTGCCTCCATTCAGCCAAAACAGCGTCGACAGCTCCCTCCTCTTGAGGTGTTTTAGCTCTACCCAAGCCAGTAGAGCTCTGCTTTGCCCCAGGGTTATCCAGGCACGGAGGAGGGAAGTGCAGGCAGAAGACCTCCTTACCAGGTCTGCCACCGTCTTTTGCATGTACTCGGTGCACTTCTCCACCTCGTTTTTGGGACCTCGGAGTTGGACGATGTCACTCTTGTGTGCAGGGTCTGGGAAGTTGATGATAACCTGCAGGAGCGGTCATTTAGAGTTAGCTCAAGCAAAAGCAAGAACCCTTGTGTCAGACACATGCAAAGGTTGGGGGGATCCTACACATGCCCTTTTCCCATTCAGAAAAGGGGAACCGTGTTAGCGGCCTCTGGCTAAAAGAACTATCTTCTCAGACACTTGCGCTACAGAGCCACTAAAGTTACGACTTCTGTGACGACAGGCCTACTACCCATGTAGGAAAGAACCCCTCTGGATTCCTCCTCTCCTACAAAGCCTTACCTCTGGGAATTGCTCCCGGATTTCCCAGACCCGCTCAGCCTTCTGCCCAGTGATGGTCCGGTGGAATTTCTGCTCAACGATTAGGTCCGCAGCGTGTTCATTTTCCTGACGGGAACAGAGGGCACACTGAGTGTTCAGCCGGAGAGCCATCTACTTTGACTTAGCGGTTTGCTGCCCGACGGTTTACTTGCCAGCACTGTCCCTCTTTTCTCCAGACCAAATTCACTCTGCGTTGACAGAGAAGGGCTACCCGAGGGAACAGGGGAAGACATTTGTGAAGAGGAACTTGCACTTGTCATGAGATCCAAGTGCTCCGTGGGCAAGGGGCACACACTCGCACCAGAAGGTTACAAGGGAACACGAGAGCCCAAACCCTGCAGTCTCCCAAACATCACGTCCTACCCACTCACCATACGGGAAGCGAGTTCCAGCAGCTCGCTCTTGGCCTGTGGGACCCCCTGTGGGTCTCCTTCCATTCTGATCGGGTTGCTCTTCTCGTTGTCCGGGGGAATGCGCACAGACACCTTGTACAGATCCTTCATCCTGTTCACTTCGAGGCAAGGACTGTGGTGACGCCGTCTGCTAGGCAAAGACCTGGAAGCAAGGCACCTGGATTATCACTGCTCAGAGGCTGTTGAAGAAGTAAAGCCGCCTCTGGGAAGGGCTCGGTGGGGTAGGGTTGAGCCAGGGGAAATTGCCTCTTCCCCCTGGAGTTCAGCGAGAGCAGACCTGTGCCACACGAGAGCCTGTCCAAGTAAATACCGTGGCATCTACAGAGCCCATTGTTCCCTTGTCAGAGCCAGGCGTGTTTCTTCCCCAAACAGTATCACATTTAGAGCAGAGGATAATCGTTCCTTTCTACCCCAAACTCTTGGCTGGGGACACGTTGCAGTGCTATCAAACTAGCAGACCGCAACAAGGCTTTAGTGTTGGCCATATTCTACTGCCGGTGCTGTAGCACCTTCCTCCAGAGGCCAGACCACACTGCTCCTCCTCCAGCTGACACCCTCTCCCACAAGCCACAGGGCTATTTAACCCCTTAGCGGGAACCAGCTACACCTGCACATCGCCCATGTCAATCAACCCACTGCCTCTGAGGCAAGGCCACAGCTGCGTGTTATCAATGCTAATCAACCCACCGCCTTCATTCCTCTACAGGGAGAAGCTCACCAAGCACATTTCCACCACCCACAACTGGCTGCTAAAATGTCATTCGCACAGAGCAACGTGTGGAAAAAAAAAATAAATAAATAAATTCCTCCAGGACACATCAAAGTAATTCCACTACTGTTCAGGCTCCCAAGGTACTTTCACCCGTTAAAGCCATCGCAAGGCCTCACGGCCCATTTCTCTCCTTGTACCACCACCACTCCTGAAAAGCAGAGGAAATGTGATGGAGACAGCACACTGGGTGAGCTACAGAGCCCCTGATACCATCTACTAAACACGAAGAGTGTGAGCATGGGAAGGACTAGAAAGGCACTCCACTTACCGTTTAGCTGCTTTCTTGCCAATGAGGTGTCGGTGGAATTGGTGGTCAGCCTTGATTATTGCGTAATCCGTCCCCTGGATCTAAAAAGAATTATATTTTTTATATCTATCTCTATATGTATGGATGTACATTATTTTATATTATAATATATAGGGCCAGGTAGGACAGGCCACCGCTTCTGTCTCGTGCCCTAAGTAACTGCCTACTGCCAGTATTGGCACTGACTCGCCAGCGGTCAGCTACAAGCACTTCTGCTCTTCAGCAGAGCACAAGCATTCCTCTGCTTTGAGAAGAGAGCATTGTGCTCATGAAACATTGAAAAGACTGACTTCTATGCCTCTCCAGCTATAACCAAGAGAATCCTTCCTTCTCCGCACCAAAAAAAATAATGCTGACTTTTCAAGGATGCTATGGATGAGGTTCATAACCAAGGGGTGTCATCCACCTGGCCACACAATTTGTCTCCTGCAAGTACGATTAAGCATGCCAAGACATCCTATGGATGTGACAAACACCTCATCACCTCTGCTCTGTTGCCCCTTCTTCCCCCAGTTCCTGTTCTCCTTCATAATACCTAGTTCTCTCATTATGAATCCTCCCTTCCCCTTATCAGTGTCAATGGAATCATCGTTCCATGGACAATGAGTCGTCCCGTTCCCCCGCTTGGTCCGAGAGTATTACCTCTGTTCAGTGGCTTGATCCAGGGTGATAGTGCTCGTTCTAGGCGCTGTAAAAAGCGAAATCTATATCCTATGTCCTGATTTTGGGTATCTAACATTAATGCAAAACAGTAATCCTCACACAGTTTTTATTTCATTCTGTAGCGTCGGTGTCGGTATCGACTGCCTGCGGTAAAGGTTCACGGAAAGGTCTTACATTCTTCGCTGGGATCCATCTAGGTCCTTTTTCTGTAGAGACACAAGCATAACCTTTTCCCCGTGTAACAAGAGGATATGGTCCCATAATTTTACCTGTTTCTGCATCTCGGACCGATACCGGGCCTTTAACCCGTGCCTCGACGGAGGTAGCTGCAGTGAAACGTCGACCTATCGGTGGGCCGTTATCTATTCAAGAACAATTCAAAAAATTAAAAACATACAACGCTTTCTGTAACCGTTCCTCGGGAATAGCCATGCCCATTCCCCCTTTTTGTTGTTGTCATAAACGTTTCAGAGACCGATGAGACCCTTCAATGAGAGATCGACCGGTGGGGGAATGAGCAATGCCGGTAATGTGAGTTCTACCCCATAGGGCAAAAGAGGTTTTTACAGTTGTTGAAACGTAAAGATAAAGACCGATAACGGTCCAGCTTAAGGGAATACCTAAAGCAGCAAAAGCACGCATTAAATGTCTACGAACAGCTCGTGCCTTTTCTCCTGTGTGACACGAGGCAACCAAGGCACCTGAAAATGTATCAATGGAAGAGTGGATATATTTAAGGCTACCAAATTCAGAATCATGCGTGACATCTGTTTGCCATAACGGTAGGCTTTGTAATCCTCTAGGATTAGCTCCTGCAGCAACTGATGGGAAAGAATGTTTTTGACAATCGGGACAGACAGCAATAATACTTGGTGCTTGTTGAGCAGCAAGGCCAAACTGTCGCTTAAGAGCTCCAGCGTTTCGATGGAAAAAAAGAGTGCCTTCGCTTAGCTTGTGCAATACGGTCTGGCAGTACTTGAACTGGTCACGGCAATAGGTCAGCTCGTCGATTGCCTTCTGCAAGAAAACCAGGTAGCGAGGTATGAGACCTAATATGCATAACAAAATAAGGCGCAGATCGAGAGTCCAAAAGGAAAATAAGTTCCTGTAACAGGGTAAAGGGTTGTGAATGCGAAACACTCCGCAGCACAGAAGCTTCAGCTCGTGGAACAATACCTGCAACATAAGCAGAATCAGTAACAAGGTGGAGTGGTACATTCCATTCTCGGAAAACACGAACAACTGCATTCAGTTCTCCTGTTTGAGGTGAACCGGAGACCGTCTCTATGTCCGAATCCCATTGCCTCCGTTGATCATCCCACCACAGAAGAACAGATTTATGCGATTGGCCCGATCCATCTGTAAACACAGTAAGCGCCGGTAAGGGTTGTTTGCTTCTTCTGGGTTTTAACATCAGACGAAAATCAACGTTAAACAGTTTGTGTGAAGGTGGATGGGAAGTTATTCGACCTGTATGTTCTCGCCCGGCACCTCCCCGGGACCTACAGCTTGACAAACTATTGCTGTACAATTCAACCACGAGAACCTCTAACACCTTTACCGCTCAAACCTAGCCTTCTCCTTAACATCTTATATATCCCATAAACACCACCTACCCAAAACCTCAGCACTAAAATCATATTAACCCAAACCCCCCATACACACACGCCCCTAAGACTATAGGCGCCCAAACAGCCAACGAAGCCAACGAAACCAACGAAACCACGTCCCCGTAGCTTACAATCCAAAGCGTGGCACTGAAGATGCCAAGATGGCGTCCAATATGAAAGCCGAGGACAAAAGACTTAGCCCTAACCTTACGGTTGGCTCCTGCTAGACCTAGACGTGCAAGTATCTGCGGCCCAGTGTAAATGCCCTAGGCCTCCTGCTAAGACCGAAGGAGCAGGCATCAGGCACACGCTACCAACTGTAGCCCAAGACGCCTTGCTCAGCCACACCCCCACGGGCACTCAGCAGTAATTAACAGTAAGCAAGAAGCGCAAGCTTGACTTAGTCACGGCAACCTTCAGGGTTGGTAAATCTCGTGCCAGCCGCCGCGGTCACACCAGAAACCCAAGCCAACAGTCACACGGCGTAGAGAGTGGACCAGAGCCTGTCAGAATAACTAGGAAACCGAAACACAACTAAGCTGTCGTAAGCCCGAGATACCCCTAAGGCCAACCTAAAGATGATCCTAGTAAACCTGACTGCGGCCAATGAAGAGACGGGACGCAGCTTGATGCAAGCAAATGTCAATGCGTTGTGCAGAAGCACGAGGTTTTATACGCTTGCAGAAGCTGCGCGTTTTAAACCAATTGCTTCTTGAGGCTAAGCCTTGCATACTAGGCAATCCCTGATTGGTGGTTAACTACCGGCACTTAACAGCAAGGTGTTACCTTTCCTTGGCGCCATCCGTCTCCCACTCCCCTGTGCTCTGTAACCATGCCCCATCATGTTGTTAATTGTTGTCTAGACAAGCTCGAGCACACTCCCCTCAGCTGACCGATTGCCACGCGTGGTCCTAGTTTCCAGCCCGCTCCTGCACCTCCCCCCCTTCCTGTTGCACAAAAGAACCTTTGAAAGCGAACGAGGAAAAACAAGGCCTAAGCAACAGAACAAATAAAAAACCAACTAAGACATATTATCACTGTCAAAATAACCCACTGCCTTTGTTCCGTACAATTCTACAATTTCCCCTTTTTGTTTTTGAACAGCTAGTACCAGGTTTGCCATGTTCCGCAGGGCCCTTGCAAACATGACAGCAACCAAGGTAATAGCAAACAAACAACACTGCCAATCGAGTGAATGGATGCCAGAAAAGGCTGAAATTTTCTCAGATTTTGATAACATGTTGCTGCAGTGGGGCGCCTAAAATCCACGCAGCACATACCATCAAAATCCTCACAGCCACGTCCTTGAACCAACAACAAAAAGCAGCGGCAATTTTGACTCACATGCTTAACTGCCTACCAAACAAGGTGATTGAACTCTTTAATGCTTTCCCTGCTGTTACTCTGCATAAGAGAAGAAGCGCTGCGACACGTTCCCATCCTAGCCTCCTACTACATTAGCATCTACAGAAAGACAATGCTCGACATGCAAAGTGTAAACAACATCACCTTCTTTTGGATTAACGTTATACGTAGGCGGAAGGGCACACCAAACAAGAACCGTTTCCGTCAAAAAGTTCGAAACATAGCATGCCTTCTCTGAACATACCTCTGGGGTCATCCCCTTCATTCCCTCCTTTTGATGCAAAGAGAGACACTTTACCCTAACAGAGAAGCCCCTGTTTACATCTCTGAGCCAGGACACAAGCCGCAGCTGTGCGCGCCACCAGGCTCAGGGCAGAAACCACTCCTGTAGTTACCTAACTAGATATCTCGACAAGCGTGCAGACACCTATTAAACACTAAATAACCATGTTTATCGTTCCTGTTCTCCTTCGTAATACCTAGTTGTTCTCTCATTATGAATCCTCCCTTCCCCTTATCAGTGTCAATGGAATCATCGTTCCATGGACAATGAGTCGTCCCGTTCCCCCGCTTGGTCCGAGAGTATTACCTCTGTTCAGTGGCTTGATCCAGGGTGATAGTGCTCGTTCTAGGCGCTGTAAAAAGCGAAATCTATATCCTATGTCCTGATTTTGGGTATCTAACATTAATGCAAAACAGTAATCCTCACACAGTTTTTATTTCATTCTGTAGCGTCGGTGTCGGTATCGGCTGCCTGCGGTAAAGGTTCACGGAAAGGTCTTACATTCTTCGCTGGGATCCATCTAGGTCCTTTTTCTGTAGAGACACAAGCATAACCTTTTCCCCGTGTAACAAGAGGATATGGTCCCATAATTTTACCTGTTTCTGCATCTCGGACCGATACCGGGCCTTTAACCCGTGCCTCGACGGAGGTAGCTGCAGTGAAACGTCGACCTATCGGTGGGTCGTTATCTATTCAAGAACAATTCAAAAAATTAAAAACATACAACGCTTTCTGTAACCGTTCCTCGGGAATAGCCATGCCCATTCCCCCTTTTTGTTGTTGTCATAAACGTTTCAGAGACCGATGAGACCCTTCAAGGAGAGATCGACCGGTGGGGGAATGAGCAATGCCGGTAATGTGAGTTCTACCCCATAGGGCAAAAGAGGTTTTTACAGTTGTTGAAACGTAAAGATAAAGACTGACAACGGTCCAGCTTAAGGGAATACCTAAAGCAGCAAAAGCACGCATTAAATGTCTACGAACAGCTCGTGCCTTTTCTCCTGTGTGACACGAGGCAACCAAGGCACCTGAAAATGTATCAATGGAAGAGTGGATATATTTAAGGCTACCAAATTCAGAATCATGCGTGACATCTGTTTGCCATAACGGTAGGCTTTGTAATCCTCTAGGATTAACTCCTGCAGCAACTGATGGGAAAGAATGTTTTTGACAATCGGGACAGACAGCAATAATACTTGATGCTTGTTGAGCAGCAAGGCCAAACTGTCGCTTAAGAGCTCCAGCGTTTCGATGGAAAAAAAGAGTGCCTTCGCTTAGCTTGTGCAATACGGTCTGGCAGTACTTGAACTGGTCACGGCAATAGGTCAGCTCGTCGATTGCCTTCTGCAAGAAAACCAGGTAGCGAGGTATGAGACCTAATATGCATAACAAAATAAGGCGCAGATCGAGAGTCCAAAAGGAAAATAAGTTCCTGTAACAGGGTAAAGGGTTGTGAATGCGAAACACTCCGCAGCACAGAAGCTTCAGCTCGTGGAACAATACCTGCAACATAAGCAGAATCAGTAACAAGGTGGAGTGGTACATTCCATTCTCGGAAAACACGAACAACTGCATTCAGTTCTCCTGTTTGAGGTGAACCGGAGACCGTCTCTATGTCCGAATCCCATTGTCTCCGTTGAAAACCTTAGGAAGACAGGAATTGAACCTGCACAGAAGAGATCAAAGCGCTCCATACTCCCCTTATATTACTTCCCAGTAGGGTCAGCTAAACAAAAGCTATCGGGCCCATACCCCGAAAATGATGGTTTAACCTCTTCCTCTACTAAATGAGCCCCGTCACAAAACTAACGTTCTCCTTAAGCCTTCTACTAGGAACAACCATCACAATTTCAAGCAACCACTGACTGCTAGCCTGGCCTGGACTAGAAATCAACACCCTTGCCATTATCCCCTTCCTTTCAAAATCACACCACCCTCGAGCTATGGAAGCTGCAATCAAATACTTTCTCGTCCAAGCAACCGCCTCCGCATTAATCCTCTTCTCAAGCACAATCAACGCACAGTTCACCGGACAATGAGACATTCCGCGACTAAGCCACCCAACAGCCTCCCTACTACTAACTACAGCAGTCGCAATAAAACTAGGCCTAGTACCCTTTCACTTCTGATGTCCAGAGGTCATACAAGGCTCACCTATAACCACTGCCCTACTCGTCTCTACATGAATAAAACTCCCCCCACTCACTCTTCTTTTCTTAACTGCCCCCTCACTGAACCCACTCCTACTGACAACCGTGGCCATTGCATCCGCAGCCATCGGAGGGCGAACAGGACTTAACCAAACACAAATCCGAAAAGTCCTAGCTTTCTCATCGATCGCCCACCTAGGCTGAATAACCATCATCCTCATATACAACCCCAAGCTAACATTAATAACCTTCTACCCATACTCCTTAAGAACCGCCTCCATTTTCTTAGCCCTCAACACAACCAACTCCTCAAAACTATCCACAATAATAACCTCCTGAACAAAAATACCATCACTAAACGCATCCTTGACGCTAGCACTACTATCCCTAGCCGGCCTGCCCCCACTCCCTGGCTTTTTACCAAAATGACTCATTATCCAGGAACTAACTAAGCAAGAGATATCAACCGCAGCCATAATTATTTCAATACTCTCCCTACAAGGTTTATTTTTCTACCTACGCCTTGCATATTGCTCCACACTCCCACCAAACACTACAAGCTTCATAAAACAATGATACAATAACAAATCCACAGGCACACCAATTGCTACCTTAATTTCTCTGTCAGTCCTCCTTCTCCCCCCTTCTCCCGCAATCCTGACCGTTACCTAAGAAACTTAGGATCCCCTGCCTACCAAACCGAAGGCCTTCAAAGCCTTAACTAAGAGTTAAATCCTCTTAGTTTCTGCCCACACCACTAAGGCCCGCAGGACACTAAACCTGCACCATCTAAATGCAACGCAGATACTCTAATTCAGCTAGGGCCTCCACGATAAGCCTAGACAGACGGGCCTCGATCCCATAAACTTCTAATTAACAGCTAGACGCTCAAACCAACGAGCTTCTGTCTACCAGACTCCGGCACACTCTCAGCGTACATCAATGAGTTTGCAACTCAACATGAACTTCACCACAGAGTCGATAAGAAGAGGAATTCAACCTCTGTAAAAAGGACTACAGCCTAACGCCTAAACACTCAGCCACCTGACCCGTGACCTTCATCAACCGATGACTAGTTTCAACAAACCACAATGACATCGGCACCCTATACCTACTCTTCGGAGCATGGGCAGGCATAGCCGAGTACCGCCCTCAGCCTCCTTATTCGAGCAGAACTTGGCCAACCAGGAACTCTCCTAGGAGACGACCAAATCTACAATGTCATCATCACCGCCCATGCCTTCGTAAGAATCTTCTTCACAGTTATAGCCATTATAATCGAAGGGTTTGGAAACTGACTAGTCCCCCTTATAACTGGAGCCCCAGACATAGCATTCCCCCGCATAAACAACATCGGTTTCTGAACTACTTCCTCCGTCCTTCCTACTGCTCCTAGCGTCCTCCACAGTAGAAGCTGGAGTCGGAACAGGATGAACCATATACCCGCCCCTAGCAGGCAACCTAGCCCATGCTGGCGCCTCAGTAGACCTAGCCATCTTCTCCCTACACCTCGCAGGTGTGTCTTCCATCTTAGGGGCCATCAACTTTAACACAACAGCCATTAACATAACCCCCCCTGCCTTATCGCAATATCCAACTCCCCTATTCGTATGATCCATACTCCTAGTGCCCTCACTTCCAGTCCTGGCCGCCGGCATCACCATACTACTGACCGACCGAAACCTAAACACTTTTCATTGACCCCGCTGGAGGGGGAGACCCCATTCTCTACCAGCACCTGTTCTGATTCTTTGGCCACCAGGAAGTTTACATCTTAATCCTTCACGGCTTTGGAATCATCTCACATGTTGTAACGTATTACGCAGGCAAAAAAGAACCATTCGGCTACATAGGAATAGTCTGAGCTATACTATCGATTGGATTCCTGGGCTTTGTCATATGAGCCCACCACATATTCACTGTCGGAATAGACGTAGACAGCCGATCATACTTCATCTCCGCCACTATAATCATCGCCATCCCAACCGGCATTCAGGTATTCAGCTGACTAGCCACACCACACGGAGGCACCATCAAATGAGATCCACCGATACTGTGAGCCTTGGGCTTCATCTTCCTCTTCACACTTGCCAATAAGGTGTCGGTGGAATTGGTGCTCAGCCTTGATTACTGCGTAATCCATCCCGTGGATCTAAAAAGAATTTTATATATATATAATATTGTACGCACATACATACATATATATATTATATAGGGCCAGGTAGGACAGGCCACCGCTTCTGTCTCGTGCCCTAAGTAACTGCCTACTGCCAGTATTGGCACTGACTCACCAGCGGTCAGCTACAAGCACTTCTGCTCTTCAGCAGAGCACAAGCATTCCTCTGCTTTGAGAAGAGAGCATTGTGCTCATGAAACATTGAAAAGACTGACTTCTATGCCTCTCCAGCTATAACCAAGAGAATCCTTCCTTCTCCGCACCAAAAAAATTAATGCTGACTTTTCAAGGATGCTATGGATGAGGTTCATAACCAAGGGGTGTCATCCACCTGGCCACACAATTTGTCTCCTGCAAGTTCGATTAAGCATGCCAAGACATCCTATGGATGTGACAAACACCTCATCACCTCTGCTCTGTTGCCCCTTCTTCCCCCAGTTTCTTACTGGAACTAGTAACTCCAGCTCACCAGTTCCTTGAGCATGGCTTCAATCGGTTCCTGAGCCACATGCACATCTTCTGTAGGTCCTTCCAAAGTGATGTTTATCCTGTGGCGAGCAGCCTCACAGTTTGCCCTCTTGCCTGTGCTAACAATTGTCTCCGAGTTGCTGTTCTTTGCTGGGAGATCAATTATGGTGTTGCTTTCTTTACGGATCTGCCATAAAGAAAAAAAAAAAAAAATCATCTCAGAAGCGTCCCATGTCAGAAGAAAAACCCTCGCAGGCTATATTGGACATCACCAATGGGCAGGAGAGAGCATCCAGTGGGATTTTGCTGCAGGCAGTGATCATCACGAGCACTTGAGTTAGGAGCAATATCTCACCTTCTTGATGTTGGCACCTCCTTTCCCTACGATGTTCTTGTGGAACTGTTTGCAGATGGGGACAGAAATAGAAAAGCTGTTTTCAACCTAAGGGAGAAAGGAAGGGAGAACTGAAGATTACACTGTCGTGGCAAGGGAGGCCCGACTTCAGGAACTCTGATAAACGAGCTTTTGAAAAGAGGCTTAGACCCAAGGAAGTTCTCTATACGAGGGACTTGTAAGACTAAACAAAGGCAAGGACGTTCCCCTATAGCCTTCCCATAACAGGTACTACCCCCTGCCTCCATTCAGCCAAAACAGCGTCGACAGCTCCCTCCTCTTGAGGTGTTTTAGCTCTACCCAAGCCAGTAGAGCTCTGCTTTGCCCCAGGGTTATCCAGGCACGGAGGAGGGAAGTGCAGGCAGAAGACCTCCTTACCAGGTCTGCCACCGTCTTTTGCATGTACTCGGTGCACTTCTCCACCTCGTTTTTGGGACCTCGGAGTTGGACGATGTCACTCTTGTGTGCAGGGTCTGGGAAGTTGATGATAACCTGCAGGAGCGGTCATTTAGAGTTAGCTCAAGCAAAAGCAAGAACCCTTGTGTCAGACACATGCAAAGGTTGGGGGGATCCTACACATGCCCTTTTCCCATTCAGAAACGGGGAACCGTGTTAGCGGCCTCTGGCTAAAAGAACTATCTTCTCAGACACTTGCGCTACAGAGCCACTAAAGTTACGACTTCTGTGACGACAGGCCTACTACCCATGTAGGAAAGAACCCCTCTGGATTCCTCCTCTCCTACAAAGCCTTACCTCTGGGAATTGCTCCCGGATTTCCCAGACCCGCTCAGCCTTCTGCCCAGTGATGGTCCGGTGGAATTTCTGCTCAACGATTAGGTCCGCAGCGTGTTCATTTTCCTGACGGGAACAGAGGGCACACTGAGTGTTCAGCCGGAGAGCCATCTACTTTGACTTAGCGGTTTGCTGCCCGACGGTTTACTTGCCAGCACTGTCCCTCTTTTCTCCAGACCAAATTCACTCTGCGTTGACAGAGAAGGGCTACCCGAGGGAACAGGGGAAGACATTTGTGAAGAGGAACTTGCACTTGTCATGAGATCCAAGTGCTCCGTGGGCAAGGGGCACACACTCGCACCAGAAGGTTACAAGGGAACACGAGAGCCCAAACCCTGCAGTCTCCCAAACATCACGTCCTACCCACTCACCATACGGGAAGCGAGTTCCAGCAGCTCGCTCTTGGCCTGTGGGACCCCCTGTGGGTCTCCTTCCATTCTGATCGGGTTGCTCTTCTCGTTGTCCGGGGGAATGCGCACAGACACCTTGTACAGATCCTTCATCCTGTTCACTTCGAGGCAAGGACTGTGGTGACGCCGTCTGCTAGGCAAAGACCTGGAAGCGAGGCACCTGGATTATCACTGCTCAGAGGCTGATGAAGAAGTAAAGCCGCCTCTGGGAAGGGCTCGGTGGGGTAGGGTTGAGCCAGGGGAAATTGCCTCTTCCCCCTGGAGTTCAGCGAGAGCAGACCTGTGCCACACGAGAGCCTGTCCAAGTAAATACCGTGGCATCTACAGAGCCCATTGTTCCCTTGTCAGAGCCAGGCGTGTTTCTTCCCCAAACAGTATCACATTTAGAGCAGAGGATAATCGTTCCTTTCTACCCCAAACTCTTGGCTGGGGACACGTTGCAGTGCTATCAAACTAGCAGACCGCAACAAGGCTTTAGCGTTGGCCATATTCTACTGCCGGTGCTGTAGCACCTTCCTCCAGAGGCCAGACCACACTGCTCCTCCTCCAGCTGACACCCTCTCCCACAAGCCACAGGGCTATTTAACCCCTTAGCGGGAACCAGCTACACCTGCACATCGCCCATGTCAATCAACCCACTGCCTCTGAGGCAAGGCCACAGCTGCGTGTTATCAATGCTAATCAACCCACCGCCTTCATTCCTCTACAGGGAGAAGCTCACCAAGCACATTTCCACCACCCACAACTGGCTGCTAAACTGTCATTCGCACAGAGCAACGTGTGGAAAAAAAAAAAAAAAAAAATTCCTCCAGGACACATCAAAGTAATTCCACTACTGTTCAGGCTCCCAAGGTACTTTCACCCGTTCAAGCCATCGCAAGGCCTGACGGCCCATTTCTCTCCTTGTACCACCACCACTCCAGAAAAGCAGAGGAAATGTGATGGAGACAGCACACTGGGTGAGCTACAGAGCCCCTGATACCATCTACTAAACACGAAGAGTGTGAGCATGGGAAGGACTAGAAAGGCACTCCACTTACCGTTTAGCTGCTTTCTTGCCAATGAGGAGTCGGTGGAATTGGTGGTCAGCCTTGATTATTGCGTAATCCGTCCCGTGGATCTAAAAAGAATTATATCTTTTATATCTATCTATATATGTATGGATGTACATTATTTTATATTATAATATATAGGGCCAGGTAGGACAGGCCACCGCTTCTGTCTCGTGCCCTAAGTAACTGCCTACTGCCACTATTGGCACTGACTCACCAGCGGTCAGCTACAAGCACTTCTGCTCTTCAGCAGAGCACAAGCATTCCTCTGCTTTGAGAAGAGAGCATTGTGCTCATGAAACATTGAAAAGACTTACTTCTACGCCTCTCCAGCTATAACCAAGAGAATCCTTCCTTCTCCGCACCAAAAAAAATAATGCTGACTTTTCAAGGATGCTATGGATGAGGTTCATAACCAAGGGGTGTCATCCACCTGGCCACACAATTTGTCTCCTGCAAGTACGATTAAGCATGCCAAGACATCCTATGGATGTGACAAACACCTCATCACCTCTGCTCTGTTGCCCCTTCTTCCCCCAGTTTCTTACTGGAACTAGTAACTCCAGCTCACCAGTTCCTTGAGCATGGCTTCAATCGGTTCCTGAGCCACATGCACATCTTCTGTAGGTCCTTCCAAAGTGATGTTATCCTGTGGCGAGCAGCCTCACAGTTTGCCCTCTTGCCTGTGATAACAATTGTCTCCGAGTTGCTGTTCTTTGCTGGGAGATCAATTTTGGTGTTGCTTTCTTTACGGATCTGCCACAAAGGGAAAAAAAAAAAAATCATCTCAGAAGCGTCCCATGTCAGAAGAAAAACCCTCGCAGGCTATATTGGACATCACCAATGGGCAGGAGAGAGCATCCAGTGGGATTTTGCTGCAGGCAGTGATCATCACGAGCACTTGAGTTAGGAGCAATATCTCACCTTCTTGATGTTGGCACCTCCTTTCCCTACGATGTTCTTGTGGAACTGTTTGCAGATGGGGACAGAAATAGAAAAGCTGTTTTCAACCTAAGGGAGAAAGGAAGGGAGAACTGAAGATTACACTGTCGTGGCAAGGGAGGCCCGACTTCAGGAACTCTGATAAACGAGCTTTTGAAAAGAGGCTTAGACCCAAGGAAGTTCTCTATACGAGGGACTTGTAAGACTAAACAAAGGCAAGGACGTTCCCCTATAGCCTTCCCATAACAGGTACTACCCCCTGCCTCCATTCAGCCAAAACAGCGTCGACAGCTCCCTCCTCTTGAGGTGTTTTAGCTCTACCCAAGCCAGTAGAGCTCTGCTTTGCCCCAGGGTTATCCAGGCACGGAGGAGGGAAGTGCAGGCAGAAGACCTCCTTACCAGGTCTGCCACCGTCTTTTGCATGTACTCGGTGCACTTCTCCACCTCGTTTTTGGGACCTCGGAGTTGGACGATGTCACTCTTGTGTGCAGGGTCTGGGAAGTTGATGATAACCTGCAGGAGCGGTCATTTAGAGTTAGCTCAAGCAAAAGCAAGAACCCTTGTGTCAGACACATGCAAAGGTTGGGGGGATCCTACACATGCCCTTTTCCCATTCAGAAACGGGGAACCGTGTTAGCGGCCTCTGGCTAAAAGAACTATCTTCTCAGACACTTGCGCTACAGAGCCACTAAAGTTACGACTTCTGTGACGACAGGCCTACTACCCATGTAGGAAAGAACCCCTCTGGATTCCTCCTCTCCTACAAAGCCTTACCTCTGGGAATTGCTCCCGGATTTCCCAGACCCGCTCAGCCTTCTGCCCAGTGATGGTCCGGTGGAATTTCTGCTCAACGATTAGGTCCGCAGCATGTTCATTTTCCTGACGGGAACAGAGGGCACACTGAGTGTTCAGCCGGAGAGCCATCTACTTTGACTTAGCGGTTTGCTGCCCGACGGTTTACTTGCCAGCACTGTCCCTCTTTTCTCCAGACCAAATTCACTCTGCGTTGACAGAGAAGGGCTACCCGAGGGAACAGGGGAAGACATTTGTGAAGAGGAACTTGCACTTGTCATGAGATCCAAGTGCTCCGTGGGCAAGGGGCACACACTCGCACCAGAAGGTTACAAGGGAACACGAGAGCCCAAACCCTGCAGTCTCCCAAACATCACGTCCTACCCACTCACCATACGGGAAGCGAGTTCCAGCAGCTCGCTCTTGGCCTGTGGGACCCCCTGTGGGTCTCCTTCCATTCTGATCGGGTTGCTCTTCTCGTTGTCCGGGGGAATGCGCACAGACACCTTGTACAGATCCTTCATCCTGTTCACTTCGAGGCAAGGACTGTGGTGACGCCGTCTGCTAGGCAAAGACCTGGAAGCGAGGCACCTGGATTATCACTGCTCAGAGGCTGATGAAGAAGTAAAGCCGCCTCTGGGAAGGGCTCGGTGGGGTAGGGTTGAGCCAGGGGAAATTGCCTCTTCCCCCTGGAGTTCAGCGAGAGCAGACCTGTGCCACACGAGAGCCTGTCCAAGTAAATACCGTGGCATCTACAGAGCCCATTGTTCCCTTGTCAGAGCCAGGCGTGTTTCTTCCCCAAACAGTATCACATTTAGAGCAGAGGATAATCGTTCCTTTCTACCCCAAACTCTTGGCTGGGGACACGTTGCAGTGCTATCAAACTAGCAGACCGCAACAAGGCTTTAGCGTTGGCCATATTCTACTGCCGGTGCTGTAGCACCTTCCTCCAGAGGCCAGACCACACTGCTCCTCCTCCAGCTGACACCCTCTCCCACAAGCCACAGGGCTATTTAACCCCTTAGCGGGAACCAGCTACACCTGCACATCGCCCATGTCAATCAACCCACTGCCTCTGAGGCAAGGCCACAGCTGCGTGTTATCAATGCTAATCAACCCACCGCCTTCATTCCTCTACAGGGAGAAGCTCACCAAGCACATTTCCACCACCCACAACTGGCTGCTAAACTGTCATTCGCACAGAGCAACGTGTGGAAAAAAAAAAAAAAAAAAATTCCTCCAGGACACATCAAAGTAATTCCACTACTGTTCAGGCTCCCAAGGTACTTTCACCCGTTCAAGCCATCGCAAGGCCTGACGGCCCATTTCTCTCCTTGTACCACCACCACTCCAGAAAAGCAGAGGAAATGTGATGGAGACAGCACACTGGGTGAGCTACAGAGCCCCTGATACCATCTACTAAACACGAAGAGTGTGAGCATGGGAAGGACTAGAAAGGCACTCCACTTACCGTTTAGCTGCTTTCTTGCCAATGAGGAGTCGGTGGAATTGGTGGTCAGCCTTGATTATTGCGTAATCCGTCCCGTGGATCTAAAAAGAATTATATCTTTTATATCTATCTATATATGTATGGATGTACATTATTTTATATTATAATATATAGGGCCAGGTAGGACAGGCCACCGCTTCTGTCTCGTGCCCTAAGTAACTGCCTACTGCCACTATTGGCACTGACTCACCAGCGGTCAGCTACAAGCACTTCTGCTCTTCAGCAGAGCACAAGCATTCCTCTGCTTTGAGAAGAGAGCATTGTGCTCATGAAACATTGAAAAGACTGACTTCTATGCCTCTCCAGCTATAACCAAGAGAATCCTTCCTTCTCCGCACCAAAAAAAATAATGCTGACTTTTCAAGGATGCTATGGATGAGGTTCATAACCAAGGGGTGTCATCCACCTGGCCACACAATTTGTCTCCTGCAAGTACGATTAAGCATGCCAAGACATCCTATGGATGTGACAAACACCTCATCACCTCTGCTCTGTTGCCCCTTCTTCCCCCAGTTTCTTACTGGAACTAGTAACTCCAGCTCACCAGTTCCTTGAGCATGGCTTCAATCGGTTCCTGAGCCACATGCACATCTTCTGTAGGTCCTTCCAAAGTGATGTTATCCTGTGGCGAGCAGCCTCACAGTTTGCCCTCTTGCCTGTGATAACAATTGTCTCCGAGTTGCTGTTCTTTGCTGGGAGATCAATTATGGTGTTGCTTTCTTTACGGATCTGCCATAAAGAAAAAAAAAAAAAAAAATCATCTCAGAAGCGTCCCATGTCAGAAGAAAAACCCTCGCAGGCTATATTGGACATCACCAATGGGCAGGAGAGAGCATCCAGTGGGATTTTGCTGCAGGCAGTGATCATCACGAGCACTTGAGTTAGGAGCAATATCTCACCTTCTTGATGTTGGCACCTCCTTTCCCTACGATGTTCTTGTGGAACTGTTTGCAGATGGGGACAGAAATAGAAAAGCTGTTTTCAACCTAAGGGAGAAAGGAAGGGAGAACAGAAGATTACACTGTCGTGGCAAGGGAGGCCCGACTTCAGGAACTCTGATAAACGAGCTTTTGAAAAGAGGCTTAGACCCAAGGAAGTTCTCTATACGAGGGACTTGTAAGACTAAACAAAGGCAAGGACGTTCCCCTATAGCCTTCCCATAACAGGTACTACCCCCTGCCTCCATTCAGCCAAAACAGCGTCGACAGCTCCCTCCTCTTGAGGTGTTTTAGCTCTACCCAAGCCAGTAGAGCTCTGCTTTGCCCCAGGGTTATCCAGGCACGGAGGAGGGAAGTGCAGGCAGAAGACCTCCTTACCAGGTCTGCCACCGTCTTTTGCATGTACTCGGTGCACTTCTCCACCTCGTTTTTGGGACCTCGGAGTTGGACGATGTCACTCTTGTGTGCAGGGTCTGGGAAGTTGATGATAACCTGCAGGAGCGGTCATTTAGAGTTAGCTCAAGCAAAAGCAAGAACCCTTGTGTCAGACACATGCAAAGGTTGGGGGGATCCTACACATGCCCTTTTCCCATTCAGAAAAGGGGAACCGTGTTAGCGGCCTCTGGCTAAAAGAACTATCTTCTCAGACACTTGCGCTACAGAGCCACTAAAGTTACGACTTCTGTGACGACAGGCCTACTACCCATGTAGGAAAGAACCCCTCTGGATTCCTCCTCTCCTACAAAGCCTTACCTCTGGGAATTGCTCCCGGATTTCCCAGATCCGCTCAGCCTTCTGCCCAGTGATGGTCCGGTGGAATTTCTGCTCAACGATTAGGTCCGCAGCGTGTTCATTTTCCTGACGGGAACAGAGGGCACACTGAGTGTTCAGCCGGAGAGCCATCTACTTTGACTTAGCGGTTTGCTGCCCGACGGTTTACTTGCCAGCACTGTCCCTCTTTTCTCCAGACCAAATTCACTCTGCGTTGACAGAGAAGGGCTACCCGAGGGAACAGGGGAAGACATTTGTGAAGAGGAACTTGCACTTGTCATGAGATCCAAGTGCTCCGTGGGCAAGGGGCACACACTCGCACCAGAAGGTTACAAGGGAACACGAGAGCCCAAACCCTGCAGTCTCCCAAACATCACGTCCTACCCACTCACCATACGGGAAGCGAGTTCCAGCAGCTCGCTCTTGGCCTGTGGGACCCCCTGTGGGTCTCCTTCCATTCTGATCGGGTTGCTCTTCTCGTTGTCCGGGGGAATGCGCACAGACACCTTGTACAGATCCTTCATCCTGTTCACTTCGAGGCAAGGACTGTGGTGACGCCGTCTGCTAGGCAAAGACCTGGAAGCAAGGCACCTGGATTATCACTGCTCAGAGGCTGATGAAGAAGTAAAGCCGCCTCTGGGAAGGGCTCGGTGGGGTAGGGTTGAGCCAGGGGAAATTGCCTCTTCCCCCTGGAGTTCAGCGAGAGCAGACCTGTGCCACACGAGAGCCTGTCCAAGTAAATACCGTGGCATCTACAGAGCCCATTGTTCCCTTGTCAGAGCCAGGCGTGTTTCTTCCCCAAACAGTATCACATTTAGAGCAGAGGATAATCGTTCCTTTCTACCCCAAACTCTTGGCTGGGGACACGTTGCAGTGCTATCAAACTAGCAGACCGCAACAAGGCTTTAGCGTTGGCCATATTCTACTGCCGGTGCTGTAGCACCTTCCTCCAGAGGCCAGACCACACTGCTCCTCCTCCAGCTGACACCCTCTCCCACAAGCCACAGGGCTATTTAACCCCTTAGCGGGAACCAGCTACACCTGCACATCGCCCATGTCAATCAACCCACTGCCTCTGAGGCAAGGCCACAGCTGCGTGTTATCAATGCTAATCAACCCACCGCCTTCATTCCTCTACAGGGAGAAGCTCACCAAGCACATTTCCACCACCCACAACTGGCTGCTAAACTGTCATTCGCACAGAGCAACGTGTGGAAAAAAAAAAAAAAAAAAATTCCTCCAGGACACATCAAAGTAATTCCACTACTGTTCAGGCTCCCAAGGTACTTTCACCCGTTCAAGCCATCGCAAGGCCTGACGGCCCATTTCTCTCCTTGTACCACCACCACTCCAGAAAAGCAGAGGAAATGTGATGGAGACAGCACACTGGGTGAGCTACAGAGCCCCTGATACCATCTACTAAACACGAAGAGTGTGAGCATGGGAAGGACTAGAAAGGCACTCCACTTACCGTTTAGCTGCTTTCTTGCCAATGAGGAGTCGGTGGAATTGGTGGTCAGCCTTGATTATTGCGTAATCCGTCCCGTGGATCTAAAAAGAATTATATCTTTTATATCTATCTATATATGTATGGATGTACATTATTTTATATTATAATATATAGGGCCAGGTAGGACAGGCCACCGCTTCTGTCTCGTGCCCTAAGTAACTGCCTACTGCCACTATTGGCACTGACTCACCAGCGGTCAGCTACAAGCACTTCTGCTCTTCAGCAGAGCACAAGCATTCCTCTGCTTTGAGAAGAGAGCATTGTGCTCATGAAACATTGAAAAGACTTACTTCTACGCCTCTCCAGCTATAACCAAGAGAATCCTTCCTTCTCCGCACCAAAAAAAATAATGCTGACTTTTCAAGGATGCTATGGATGAGGTTCATAACCAAGGGGTGTCATCCACCTGGCCACACAATTTGTCTCCTGCAAGTACGATTAAGCATGCCAAGACATCCTATGGATGTGACAAACACCTCATCACCTCTGCTCTGTTGCCCCTTCTTCCCCCAGTTTCTTACTGGAACTAGTAACTCCAGCTCACCAGTTCCTTGAGCATGGCTTCAATCGGTTCCTGAGCCACATGCACATCTTCTGTAGGTCCTTCCAAAGTGATGTTATCCTGTGGCGAGCAGCCTCACAGTTTGCCCTCTTGCCTGTGATAACAATTGTCTCCGAGTTGCTGTTCTTTGCTGGGAGATCAATTTTGGTGTTGCTTTCTTTACGGATCTGCCACAAAGGGAAAAAAAAAAAAATCATCTCAGAAGTGTCCCATGTCAGAAGAAAAAGCCTCGCAGGCTATATTGGACATCACCAATGGGCAGGAGAGAGCATCCAGTGGGATTTTGCTGCAGGCAGTGATCATCACGAGCACTTGAGTTAGGAGCAATATCTCACCTTCTTGATGTTGGCACCTCCTTTCCCTACGATGTTCTTGTGGAACTGTTTGCAGATGGGGACAGAAATAGAAAAGCTGTTTTCAACCTAAGGGAGAAAGGAAGGGAGAACTGAAGATTACACTGTCGTGGCAAGGGAGGCCCGACTTCAGGAACTCTGATAAACGAGCTTTTGAAAAGAGGCTTAGACCCAAGGAAGTTCTCTATACGAGGGACTTGTAAGACTAAACAAAGGCAAGGACGTTCCCCTATAGCCTTCCCATAACAGGTACTACCCCCTGCCTCCATTCAGCCAAAACAGCGTCGACAGCTCCCTCCTCTTGAGGTGTTTTAGCTCTACCCAAGCCAGTAGAGCTCTGCTTTGCCCCAGGGTTATCCAGGCACGGAGGAGGGAAGTGCAGGCAGAAGACCTCCTTACCAGGTCTGCCACCGTCTTTTGCATGTACTCGGTGCACTTCTCCACCTCGTTTTTGGGACCTCGGAGTTGGACGATGTCACTCTTGTGTGCAGGGTCTGGGAAGTTGATGATAACCTGCAGGAGCGGTCATTTAGAGTTAGCTCAAGCAAAAGCAAGAACCCTTGTGTCAGACACATGCAAAGGTTGGGGGGATCCTACACATGCCCTTTTCCCATTCAGAAAAGGGGAACGTGTTAGCGGCCTCTGGCTAAAAGAACTATCTTCTCAGACACTTGCGCTACAGAGCCACTAAAGTTACGACTTCTGTGACGACAGGCCTACTACCCATGTAGGAAAGAACCCCTCTGGATTCCTCCTCTCCTACAAAGCCTTACCTCTGGGAATTGCTCCCGGATTTCCCAGACCCGCTCAGCCTTCTGCCCAGTGATGGTCCGGTGGAATTTCTGCTCAACGATTAGGTCCGCAGCGTGTTCATTTTCCTGACGGGAACAGAGGGCACACTGAGTGTTCAGCCGGAGAGCCGTCTACTTTGACTTAGCGGTTTGCTGCCCGACGGTTTACTTGCCAGCACTGTCCCTCTTTTCTCCAGACCAAATTCACTCTGCGTTGACAGAGAAGGGCTACCCGAGGGAACAGGGGAAGACATTTGTGAAGAGGAACTTGCACTTGTCATGAGATCCAAGTGCTCCGTGGGCAAGGGGCACACACTCGCACCAGAAGGTTACAAGGGAACACGAGAGCCCAAACCCTGCAGTCTCCCAAACATCACGTCCTACCCACTCACCATACGGGAAGCGAGTTCCAGCAGCTCGCTCTTGGCCTGTGGGACCCCCTGTGGGTCTCCTTCCATTCTGATCGGGTTGCTCTTCTCGTTGTCCGGGGGAATGCGCACAGACACCTTGTACAGATCCTTCATCCTGTTCACTTCGAGGCAAGGACTGTGGTGACGCCGTCTGCTAGGCAAAGACCTGGAAGCAAGGCACCTGGATTATCACTGCTCAGAGGCTGATGAAGAAGTAAAGCCGCCTCTGGGAAGGGCTCGGTGGGGTAGGGTTGAGCCAGGGGAAATTGCCTCTTCCCCCTGGAGTTCAGCGAGAGCAGACCTGTGCCACACGAGAGCCTGTCCAAGTAAATACCGTGGCATCTACAGAGCCCATTGTTCCCTTGTCAGAGCCAGGCGTGTTTCTTCCCCAAACAGTATCACATTTAGAGCAGAGGATAATCGTTCCTTTCTACCCCAAACTCTTGGCTGGGGACACGTTGCAGTGCTATCAAACTAGCAGACCGCAACAAGGCTTTAGCGTTGGCCATATTCTACTGCCGGTGCTGTAGCACCTTCCTCCAGAGGCCAGACCACACTGCTCCTCCTCCAGCTGACACCCTCTCCCACAAGCCACAGGGCTATTTAACCCCTTAGCGGGAACCAGCTACACCTGCACATCGCCCATGTCAATCAACCCACTGCCTCTGAGGCAAGGCCACAGCTGCGTGTTATCAATGCTAATCAACCCACCGCCTTCATTCCTCTACAGGGAGAAGCTCACCAAGCACATTTCCACCACCCACAACTGGCTGCTAAACTGTCATTCGCACAGAGCAACGTGTGGAAAAAAAAAAAAAAAAAAATTCCTCCAGGACACATCAAAGTAATTCCACTACTGTTCAGGCTCCCAAGGTACTTTCACCCGTTCAAGCCATCGCAAGGCCTGACGGCCCATTTCTCTCCTTGTACCACCACCACTCCAGAAAAGCAGAGGAAATGTGATGGAGACAGCACACTGGGTGAGCTACAGAGCCCCTGATACCATCTACTAAACACGAAGAGTGTGAGCATGGGAAGGACTAGAAAGGCACTCCACTTACCGTTTAGCTGCTTTCTTGCCAATGAGGAGTCGGTGGAATTGGTGGTCAGCCTTGATTATTGCGTAATCCGTCCCGTGGATCTAAAAAGAATTATATCTTTTATATCTATCTATATATGTATGGATGTACATTATTTTATATTATAATATATAGGGCCAGGTAGGACAGGCCACCGCTTCTGTCTCGTGCCCTAAGTAACTGCCTACTGCCACTATTGGCACTGACTCACCAGCGGTCAGCTACAAGCACTTCTGCTCTTCAGCAGAGCACAAGCATTCCTCTGCTTTGAGAAGAGAGCATTGTGCTCATGAAACATTGAAAAGACTGACTTCTATGCCTCTCCAGCTATAACCAAGAGAATCCTTCCTTCTCCGCACCAAAAAAAATAATGCTGACTTTTCAAGGATGCTATGGATGAGGTTCATAACCAAGGGGTGTCATCCACCTGGCCACACAATTTGTCTCCTGCAAGTACGATTAAGCATGCCAAGACATCCTATGGATGTGACAAACACCTCATCACCTCTGCTCTGTTGCCCCTTCTTCCCCCAGTTTCTTACTGGAACTAGTAACTCCAGCTCACCAGTTCCTTGAGCATGGCTTCAATCGGTTCCTGAGCCACATGCACATCTTCTGTAGGTCCTTCCAAAGTGATGTTATCCTGTGGCGAGCAGCCTCACAGTTTGCCCTCTTGCCTGTGATAACAATTGTCTCCGAGTTGCTGTTCTTTGCTGGGAGATCAATTATGGTGTTGCTTTCTTTACGGATCTGCCATAAAGAAAAAAAAAAAAAAAATCATCTCAGAAGCGTCCCATGTCAGAAGAAAAACCCTCGCAGGCTATATTGGACATCACCAATGGGCAGGAGAGAGCATCCAGTGGGATTTTGCTGCAGGCAGTGATCATCACGAGCACTTGAGTTAGGAGCAATATCTCACCTTCTTGATGTTGGCACCTCCTTTCCCTACGATGTTCTTGTGGAACTGTTTGCAGATGGGGACAGAAATAGAAAAGCTGTTTTCAACCTAAGGGAGAAAGGAAGGGAGAACAGAAGATTACACTGTCGTGGCAAGGGAGGCCCGACTTCAGGAACTCTGATAAACGAGCTTTTGAAAAGAGGCTTAGACCCAAGGAAGTTCTCTATACGAGGGACTTGTAAGACTAAACAAAGGCAAGGACGTTCCCCTATAGCCTTCCCATAACAGGTACTACCCCCTGCCTCCATTCAGCCAAAACAGCGTCGACAGCTCCCTCCTCTTGAGGTGTTTTAGCTCTACCCAAGCCAGTAGAGCTCTGCTTTGCCCCAGGGTTATCCAGGCACGGAGGAGGGAAGTGCAGGCAGAAGACCTCCTTACCAGGTCTGCCACCGTCTTTTGCATGTACTCGGTGCACTTCTCCACCTCGTTTTTGGGACCTCGGAGTTGGACGATGTCACTCTTGTGTGCAGGGTCTGGGAAGTTGATGATAACCTGCAGGAGCGGTCATTTAGAGTTAGCTCAAGCAAAAGCAAGAACCCTTGTGTCAGACACATGCAAAGGTTGGGGGGATCCTACACATGCCCTTTTCCCATTCAGAAAAGGGGAACCGTGTTAGCGGCCTCTGGCTAAAAGAACTATCTTCTCAGACACTTGCGCTACAGAGCCACTAAAGTTACGACTTCTGTGACGACAGGCCTACTACCCATGTAGGAAAGAACCCCTCTGGATTCCTCCTCTCCTACAAAGCCTTACCTCTGGGAATTGCTCCCGGATTTCCCAGATCCGCTCAGCCTTCTGCCCAGTGATGGTCCGGTGGAATTTCTGCTCAACGATTAGGTCCGCAGCGTGTTCATTTTCCTGACGGGAACAGAGGGCACACTGAGTGTTCAGCCGGAGAGCCATCTACTTTGACTTAGCGGTTTGCTGCCCGACGGTTTACTTGCCAGCACTGTCCCTCTTTTCTCCAGACCAAATTCACTCTGCGTTGACAGAGAAGGGCTACCCGAGGGAACAGGGGAAGACATTTGTGAAGAGGAACTTGCACTTGTCATGAGATCCAAGTGCTCCGTGGGCAAGGGGCACACACTCGCACCAGAAGGTTACAAGGGAACACGAGAGCCCAAACCCTGCAGTCTCCCAAACATCACGTCCTACCCACTCACCATACGGGAAGCGAGTTCCAGCAGCTCGCTCTTGGCCTGTGGGACCCCCTGTGGGTCTCCTTCCATTCTGATCGGGTTGCTCTTCTCGTTGTCCGGGGGAATGCGCACAGACACCTTGTACAGATCCTTCATCCTGTTCACTTCGAGGCAAGGACTGTGGTGACGCCGTCTGCTAGGCAAAGACCTGGAAGCAAGGCACCTGGATTATCACTGCTCAGAGGCTGATGAAGAAGTAAAGCCGCCTCTGGGAAGGGCTCGGTGGGGTAGGGTTGAGCCAGGGGAAATTGCCTCTTCCCCCTGGAGTTCAGCGAGAGCAGACCTGTGCCACACGAGAGCCTGTCCAAGTAAATACCGTGGCATCTACAGAGCCCATTGTTCCCTTGTCAGAGCCAGGCGTGTTTCTTCCCCAAACAGTATCACATTTAGAGCAGAGGATAATCGTTCCTTTCTACCCCAAACTCTTGGCTGGGGACACGTTGCAGTGCTATCAAACTAGCAGACCGCAACAAGGCTTTAGCGTTGGCCATATTCTACTGCCGGTGCTGTAGCACCTTCCTCCAGAGGCCAGACCACACTGCTCCTCCTCCAGCTGACACCCTCTCCCACAAGCCACAGGGCTATTTAACCCCTTAGCGGGAACCAGCTACACCTGCACATCGCCCATGTCAATCAACCCACTGCCTCTGAGGCAAGGCCACAGCTGCGTGTTATCAATGCTAATCAACCCACCGCCTTCATTCCTCTACAGGGAGAAGCTCACCAAGCACATTTCCACCACCCACAACTGGCTGCTAAACTGTCATTCGCACAGAGCAACGTGTGGAAAAAAAAAAAAAAAAAAAATTCCTCCAGGACACATCAAAGTAATTCCACTACTGTTCAGGCTCCCAAGGTACTTTCACCCGTTCAAGCCATCGCAAGGCCTGACGGCCCATTTCTCTCCTTGTACCACCACCACTCCAGAAAAGCAGAGGAAATGTGATGGAGACAGCACACTGGGTGAGCTACAGAGCCCCTGATACCATCTACTAAACACGAAGAGTGTGAGCATGGGAAGGACTAGAAAGGCACTCCACTTACCGTTTAGCTGCTTTCTTGCCAATGAGGAGTCGGTGGAATTGGTGGTCAGCCTTGATTATTGCGTAATCCGTCCCGTGGATCTAAAAAGAATTATATCTTTTATATCTATCTATATATGTATGGATGTACATTATTTTATATTATAATATATAGGGCCAGGTAGGACAGGCCACCGCTTCTGTCTCGTGCCCTAAGTAACTGCCTACTGCCACTATTGGCACTGACTCACCAGCGGTCAGCTACAAGCACTTCTGCTCTTCAGCAGAGCACAAGCATTCCTCTGCTTTGAGAAGAGAGCATTGTGCTCATGAAACATTGAAAAGACTGACTTCTACGCCTCTCCAGCTATAACCAAGAGAATCCTTCCTTCTCTGCACCAAAAAAAATAATGCTGACTTTTCAAGGATGCTATGGATGAGGTTCATAACCAAGGGGTGTCATCCACCTGGCCACACAATTTGTCTCCTGCAAGTACGATTAAGCATGCCAAGACATCCTATGGATGTGACAAACACCTCATCACCTCTGCTCTGTTGCCCCTTCTTCCCCCAGTTTCTTACTGGAACTAGTAACTCCAGCTCACCAGTTCCTTGAGCATGGCTTCAATCGGTTCCTGAGCCACATGCACATCTTCTGTAGGTCCTTCCAAAGTGATGTTATCCTGTGGCGAGCAGCCTCACAGTTTGCCCTCTTGCCTGTGATAACAATTGTCTCCGAGTTGCTGTTCTTTGCTGGGAGATCAATTTTGGTGTTGCTTTCTTTACGGATCTGCCACAAAGGGAAAAAAAAAAAAATCATCTCAGAAGTGTCCCATGTCAGAAGAAAAAGCCTCGCAGGCTATATTGGACATCACCAATGGGCAGGAGAGAGCATCCAGTGGGATTTTGCTGCAGGCAGTGATCATCACGAGCACTTGAGTTAGGAGCAATATCTCACCTTCTTGATGTTGGCACCTCCTTTCCCTACGATGTTCTTGTGGAACTGTTTGCAGATGGGGACAGAAATAGAAAAGCTGTTTTCAACCTAAGGGAGAAAGGAAGGGAGAACTGAAGATTACACTGTCGTGGCAAGGGAGGCCCGACTTCAGGAACTCTGATAAACGAGCTTTTGAAAAGAGGCTTAGACCCAAGGAAGTTCTCTATACGAGGGACTTGTAAGACTAAACAAAGGCAAGGACGTTCCCCTATAGCCTTCCCATAACAGGTACTACCCCCTGCCTCCATTCAGCCAAAACAGCGTCGACAGCTCCCTCCTCTTGAGGTGTTTTAGCTCTACCCAAGCCAGTAGAGCTCTGCTTTGCCCCAGGGTTATCCAGGCACGGAGGAGGGAAGTGCAGGCAGAAGACCTCCTTACCAGGTCTGCCACCGTCTTTTGCATGTACTCGGTGCACTTCTCCACCTCGTTTTTGGGACCTCGGAGTTGGACGATGTCACTCTTGTGTGCAGGGTCTGGGAAGTTGATGATAACCTGCAGGAGCGGTCATTTAGAGTTAGCTCAAGCAAAAGCAAGAACCCTTGTGTCAGACACATGCAAAGGTTGGGGGGATCCTACACATGCCCTTTTCCCATTCAGAAAAGGGGAACGTGTTAGCGGCCTCTGGCTAAAAGAACTATCTTCTCAGACACTTGCGCTACAGAGCCACTAAAGTTACGACTTCTGTGACGACAGGCCTACTACCCATGTAGGAAAGAACCCCTCTGGATTCCTCCTCTCCTACAAAGCCTTACCTCTGGGAATTGCTCCCGGATTTCCCAGACCCGCTCAGCCTTCTGCCCAGTGATGGTCCGGTGGAATTTCTGCTCAACGATTAGGTCCGCAGCGTGTTCATTTTCCTGACGGGAACAGAGGGCACACTGAGTGTTCAGCCGGAGAGCCGTCTACTTTGACTTAGCGGTTTGCTGCCCGACGGTTTACTTGCCAGCACTGTCCCTCTTTTCTCCAGACCAAATTCACTCTGCGTTGACAGAGAAGGGCTACCCGAGGGAACAGGGGAAGACATTTGTGAAGAGGAACTTGCACTTGTCATGAGATCCAAGTGCTCCGTGGGCAAGGGGCACACACTCGCACCAGAAGGTTACAAGGGAACACGAGAGCCCAAACCCTGCAGTCTCCCAAACATCACGTCCTACCCACTCACCATACGGGAAGCGAGTTCCAGCAGCTCGCTCTTGGCCTGTGGGACCCCCTGTGGGTCTCCTTCCATTCTGATCGGGTTGCTCTTCTCGTTGTCCGGGGGAATGCGCACAGACACCTTGTACAGATCCTTCATCCTGTTCACTTCGAGGCAAGGACTGTGGTGACGCCGTCTGCTAGGCAAAGACCTGGAAGCAAGGCACCTGGATTATCACTGCTCAGAGGCTGATGAAGAAGTAAAGCCGCCTCTGGGAAGGGCTCGGTGGGGTAGGGTTGAGCCAGGGGAAATTGCCTCTTCCCCCTGGAGTTCAGCGAGAGCAGACCTGTGCCACACGAGAGCCTGTCCAAGTAAATACCGTGGCATCTACAGAGCCCATTGTTCCCTTGTCAGAGCCAGGCGTGTTTCTTCCCCAAACAGTATCACATTTAGAGCAGAGGATAATCGTTCCTTTCTACCCCAAACTCTTGGCTGGGGACACGTTGCAGTGCTATCAAACTAGCAGACCGCAACAAGGCTTTAGCGTTGGCCATATTCTACTGCCGGTGCTGTAGCACCTTCCTCCAGAGGCCAGACCACACTGCTCCTCCTCCAGCTGACACCCTCTCCCACAAGCCACAGGGCTATTTAACCCCTTAGCGGGAACCAGCTACACCTGCACATCGCCCATGTCAATCAACCCACTGCCTCTGAGGCAAGGCCACAGCTGCGTGTTATCAATGCTAATCAACCCACCGCCTTCATTCCTCTACAGGGAGAAGCTCACCAAGCACATTTCCACCACCCACAACTGGCTGCTAAACTGTCATTCGCACAGAGCAACGTGTGGAAAAAAAAAAAAAAAAAATTCCTCCAGGACACATCAAAGTAATTCCACTACTGTTCAGGCTCCCAAGGTACTTTCACCCGTTCAAGCCATCGCAAGGCCTGACGGCCCATTTCTCTCCTTGTACCACCACCACTCCAGAAAAGCAGAGGAAATGTGATGGAGACAGCACACTGGGTGAGCTACAGAGCCCCTGATACCATCTACTAAACACGAAGAGTGTGAGCATGGGAAGGACTAGAAAGGCACTCCACTTACCGTTTAGCTGCTTTCTTGCCAATGAGGTGTCGGTGGAATTGGTGGTCAGCCTTGATTATTGCGTAATCCGTCCCGTGGATCTAAAAAGAATTATATCTTTTATATCTATCTATATATGTATGGATGTACATTATTTTATATTATAATATATAGGGCCAGGTAGGACAGGCCACCGCTTCTGTCTCATGCCCTAAGTAACTGCCTACTGCCAGTATTGGCACTGACTCACCAGCGGTCAGCTACAAGCACTTCTGCTCTTCAGCAGAGCACAAGCATTCCTCTGCTTTGAGAAGAGAGCATTGTGCTCATGAAACATTGAAAAGACTGACTTCTATGCCTCTCCAGCTATAACCAAGAGAATCCTTCCTTCTCCGCACCAAAAAAATTAATGCTGACTTTTCAAGGATGCTATGGATGAGTTTCATAACCAAGGGGTGTCATCCACCTGGCCACACAATTTGTCTCCTGCAAGTTCGATTAAGCATGCCAAGACATCCTATGGATGTGACAAACACCTCATCACCTCTGCTCTGTTGCCCCTTCTTCCCCCAGTTCCTGTTCTCCTTCATAATACCTAGTTGTTCTCTCATTATGAATCCTCCCTTCCCCTTATCAGTGTCAATGGAATCATCGTTCCATGGACAATGAGTCGTCCCTTTCCCCCGCTTGGTCCGAGAGTATTACCTCTGTTCAGTGGCTTGATCCAGGGTGATAGTGCTCGTTCTAGGCGCTGTAAAAAGCGAAATCTATATCCTATGTCCTGATTTTGGGTATCTAACATTAATGCAAAACAGTAATCCTCACACAGTTTTTATTTCATTCTGTAGCGTCGGTGTCGGTATCAGCTGCCTGCGGTAAAGGTTCACGGGAAGGTCTTACATTCTTCGCTGGGATCCATCTAGGTCCTTTTTCTGTAGAGACACAAGCATAACCTTTTCCCCGTGTAACAAGAGGATATGGTCCCATAATTTTACCTGTTTCTGCATCTCGGACCGATACCGGGCCTTTAACCCGTGCCTCGACGGAGGTAGCTGCAGTGAAACGTCGACCTATCGGTGGGTCGTTATCTATTCAAGAACAATTCAAAAAATTAAAAACATACAACGCTTTCTGTAACCGTTCCTCGGGAACAGCCATGCCCATTCCCCCTTTTTGTTGTTGTCATAAACGTTTCAGAGACCGATGAGACCCTTCAAGGAGAGATCGACCGGTGGGGGAATGAGCAATGCCGGTAATGTGAGTTCTACCCCATAGGGCAAAAGAGGTTTTTACAGTTGTTGAAACGTAAAGATAAAGACCGACAACGGCCCAGCTTAAGGGAATACCTAAAGCAGCAAAAGCACGCATTAAATGTCTACGAACAGCTCGTGCCTTTTCTCCTGTGTGACACGAGGCAACCAAGGCACCTGAAAATGTATCAATGGAAGAGTGGATATATTTAAGGCTACCAAATTCAGAATCATGCGTGACATCTGTTTGCCATAACGGTAGGCTTTGTAATCCTCTAGGATTAACTCCTGCAGCAACTGATGGGAAAGAATGTTTTTGACAATCGGGACAGACAGCAATAATACTTGATGCTTGTTGAGCAGCAAGGCCAAACTGTCGCTTAAGAGCTCCAGCGTTTCGATGGAAAAAAAGAGTGCCTTCGCTTAGCTTGTGCAATACGGTCTGGCAGTACTTGAACTGGTCACGGCAATAGGTCAGCTCGTCGATTGCCTTCTGCAAGAAAACCAGGTAGCGAGGTATGAGACCTAATATGCATAACAAAATAAGGCGCAGATCGAGAGTCCAAAAGGAAAATAAGTTCCTGTAACAGGGTAAAGGGTTGTGAATGCGAAACACTCCGCAGCACAGAAGCTTCAGCTCGTGGAACAATACCTGCAACATAAGCAGAATCAGTAACAAGGTGGAGTGGTACATTCCATTCTCGGAAAACACGAACAACTGCATTCAGTTCTCCTGTTTGAGGTGAACCGGAGACCGTCTCTATGTCCGAATCCCATTGTCTCCGTTGAAAACCTTAGGAAGACAGGAATTGAACCTGCACAGAAGAGATCAAAGCGCTCCATACTCCCCTTATATTACTTCCCAGTAGGGTCAGCTAAACAAAAGCTATCGGGCCCATACCCCGAAAATGATGGTTTAACCTCTTCCTCTACTAAATGAGCCCCGTCACAAAACTAACGTTCTCCTTAAGCCTTCTACTAGGAACAACCATCACAATTTCAAGCAACCACTGACTGCTAGCCTGGCCTGGACTAGAAATCAACACCCTTGCCATTATCCCCTTCCTTTCAAAATCACACCACCCTCGAGCTATGGAAGCTGCAATCAAATACTTTCTCGTCCAAGCAACCGCCTCCGCATTAATCCTCTTCTCAAGCACAATCAACGCACAGTTCACCGGACAATGAGACATTCCGCGACTAAGCCACCCAACAGCCTCCCTACTACTAACTACAGCAGTCGCAATAAAACTAGGCCTAGTACCCTTTCACTCCTGATGTCCAGAGGTCATACAAGGCTCACCTATAACCACTGCCCTACTCGTCTCTACATGAATAAAACTCCCCCCACTCACTCTTCTTTTCTTAACTGCCCCCTCACTGAACCCACTCCTACTGACAACCGTGGCCATTGCATCCGCAGCCATCGGAGGGCGAACAGGACTTAACCAAACACAAATCCGAAAAGTCCTAGCTTTCTCATCGATCGCCCACCTAGGCTGAATAACCATCATCCTCATATACAACCCCAAGCTAACATTAATAACCTTCTACCTATACTCCTTAAGAACCGCCTCCATTTTCTTAGCCCTCAACACAACCAACTCCTCAAAACTATCCACAATAATAACCTCCTGAACAAAAATACCATCACTAAACGCATCCTTGACGCTAGCACTACTATCCCTAGCCGGCCTGCCCCCACTCCCTGGCTTTTTACCAAAATGACTCATTATCCAGGAACTAACTAAGCAAGAGATATCAACCGCAGCCATAATTATTTCAATACTCTCCCTACAAGGTTTATTTTTCTACCTACGCCTTGCATATTGCTCCACACTCCCACCAAACACTACAAGCTTCATAAAACAATGATACAATAACAAATCCACAGGCACACCAATTGCTACCTTAATTTCTCTGTCAGTCCTCCTTCTCCCGCAATCCTGACCGTTACCTAAGAAACTTAGGATCCCCTGCCTACCAAACCGAAGGCCTTCAAAGCCTTAACTAAGAGTTAAATCCTCTTAGTTTCTGCCCACACCACTAAGGCCCGCAGGACACTAAACCTGCACCATCTAAATGCAACGCAGATACTCTAATTCAGCTAGGGCCTCCACGATAAGCCTAGACAGACGGGCCTCGATCCCATAAACTTCTAATTAACAGCTAGACGCTCAAACCAACGAGCTTCTGTCTACCAGACTCCGGCACACTCTCAGCGTACATCAATGAGTTTGCAACTCAACATGAACTTCACCACAGAGTCGATAAGAAGAGGAATTCAACCTCTGTAAAAAGGACTACAGCCTAACGCCTAAACACTCAGCCACCTGACCCGTGACCTTCATCAACCGATGACTATTTTCAACAAACCACAATGACATCGGCACCCTATACCTACTCTTCGGAGCATGGGCAGGCATAGCCGAGTACCGCCCTCAGCCTCCTTATTCGAGCAGAACTTGGCCAACCAGGAACTCTCCTAGGAGACAACCAAATCTACAATGTCATCATCACCGCCCATGCCTTCGTAAGAATCTTCTTCACAGTTATAGCTATTATAATCGAAGGGTTTGGAAACTGACTAGTCCCCCTTATAATTGGAGCCCCAGACATAGCATTCCCCCGCATAAACAACATCAGTTTCTGAACTACTTCCTCCGTCCTTCCTACTGCTCCTAGCGTCCTCCACAGTAGAAGCTGGAGTCGGAACAGGATGAACCATATACCCGCCCCTAGCAGGCAACCTAGCCCATGCTGGCGCCTCAGTAGACCTAGCCATCTTCTCCCTACACCTCGCAGGTGTGTCTTCCATCTTAGGGGCCATCAACTTTAACACAACAGCCATTAACATAACCCCCCCTGCCTTATCGCAATATCCAACTCCCCTATTCGTATGATCCGTACTCCTAGTGCCCTCACTTCCAGTCCTGGCCGCCGGCATCACCATACTACTGACCGACCGAAACCTAAACACTTTTCATTGACCCCGCTGGAGGGGGAGACCCCATTCTCTACCAGCACCTGTTCTGATTCTTTGGCCACCAGGAAGTTTACATCTTAATCCTTCACGGCTTTGGAATCATCTCACATGTTGTAACGTATTACGCAGGCAAAAAAGAACCATTCGGCTACATAGGAATAGTCTGAGCTATACTATCGATTGGATTCCTGGGCTTTGTCATATGAGCCCACCACATATTCACTGTCGGAATAGACGCAGACAGCCGATCATACTTCATCTCCGCCACTATAATCATCGCCATCCCAACCGGCATTCAGGTATTCAGCTGACTAGCCACACCACACGGAGGCACCATCAAATGAGATCCACCGATACTGTGAGCCTTGGGCTTCATCTTCCTCTTCACACTTGCCAATAAGGTGTCGGTGGAATTGGTGCTCAGCCTTGATTACTGCGTAATCCATCCCGTGGATCTAAAAAGAATTTTATATATATATAATATTGTACGCACATACATACATATATATATTATATAGGGCCAGGTAGGACAGGCCACTGCTTCTGTCTCGTGCCCTAAGTAACTGCCTACTGCCACTATTGGCACTGACTCACCAGCGGTCAGCTACAAGCACTTCTGCTCTTCAGCAGAGCACAAGCATTCCTCTGCTTTGAGAAGAGAGCATTGTGCTCATGAAACATTGAAAAGACTGACTTCTATGCCTCTCCAGCTATAACCAAGAGAATCCTTCCTTCTCCGCACCAAAAAAATTAATGCTGACTTTTCAAGGATGCTATGGATGAGGTTCATAACCAAGGGGTGTCATCCACCTGGCCACACAATTTGTCTCCTGCAAGTTCGATTAAGCATGCCAAGACATCCTATGGATGTGACAAACACCTCATCACCTCTGCTCTGTTGCCCCTTCTTCCCCCAGTTTCTTACTGGAACTAGTAAGTCCAGCTCACCAGTTCCTTGAGCATGGCTTCAATCTGTTCCTGAGCCACATGCACATCTTCTGTAGGTCCTTCCAAAGTGATGTTATCCTGTGGCGAGCAGCCTCACATTTTGCCCTCTTGCCTGTGATAACAATTGTCTCCGAGTTGCTGTTCTTTGCTGGGAGATCAATTTTGGTGTTGCTTTCTTTACGGATCTGCCACAAAGGGAAAAAAAAAAAAAAATCATCTCAGAAGTGTCCCATGTCAGAAGAAAAACCCTCGCAGGCTATATTGGACATCATCAATGGGCAGGAGAGAGCATCCAGTGGGATTTTGCTGCAGGCAGTGATCATCACGAGCACTTGAGTTAGGAGCAGTATCTCACCTTCTTGATGTTGGCACCTCCTTTCCCTACGATGTTCTTGTGGAACTGTTTGCAGATGGGGACAGAAATAGAAAAGCTGTTTTCAACCTAAGGGAGAAAGGAAGGGAGAACTGAAGATTACACTGTCGTGGCAAGGGAGGCCCGACTTCAGGAACTCTGATAAACGAGCTTTTGAAAAGAGGCTTAGACCCAAGGAAGTTCTCTATACGAGGGACTTGTAAGACTAAACAAAGGCAAGGACGTTCCCCTATAGCCTTCCCATAACAGGTACTACCCCCTGCCTCCATTCAGCCAAAACAGCGTCGACAGCTCCCTCCTCTTGAGGTGTTTTAGCTCTACCCAAGCCAGTAGAGCTCTGCTTTGCCCCAGGGTTATCCAGGCACGGAGGAGGGAAGTGCAGGCAGAAGACCTCCTTACCAGGTCTGCCACCGTCTTTTGCATGTACTCGGTGCACTTCTCCACCTCGTTTTTGGGACCTCGGAGTTGGACGATGTCACTCTTGTGTGCAGGGTCTGGGAAGTTGATGATAACCTGCAGGAGCGGTCATTTAGAGTTAGCTCAAGCAAAAGCAAGAACCCTTGTGTCAGACACATGCAAAGGTTGGGGGGATCCTACACATGCCCTTTTCCCATTCAGAAAAGGGGAACCGTGTTAGCGGCCTCTGGCTAAAAGAACTATCTTCTCAGACACTTGCGCTACAGAGCCACTAAAGTTACGACTTCTGTGACGACAGGCCTACTACCCATGTAGGAAAGAACCCCTCTGGATTCCTCCTCTCCTACAAAGCCTTACCTCTGGGAATTGCTCCCGGATTTCCCAGACCCGCTCAGCCTTCTGCCCAGTGATGGTCCGGTGGAATTTCTGCTCAACGATTAGGTCCGCAGCGTGTTCATTTTCCTGACGGGAACAGAGGGCACACTGAGTGTTCAGCCGGAGAGCCATCTACTTTGACTTAGCGGTTTGCTGCCCGACGGTTTACTTGCCAGCACTGTCCCTCTTTTCTCCAGACCAAATTCACTCTGCGTTGACAGAGAAGGGCTACCCGAGGGAACAGGGGAAGACATTTGTGAAGAGGAACTTGCACTTGTCATGAGATCCAAGTGCTCCGTGGGCAAGGGGCACACACTCGCACCAGAAGGTTACAAGGGAACACGAGAGCCCAAACCCTGCACTCTCCCAAACATCACGTCCTACCCACTCACCATACGGGAAGCGAGTTCCAGCAGCTCGCTCTTGGCCTGTGGGACCCCCTGTGGGTCTCCTTCCATTCTGATCGGGTTGCTCTTCTCGTTGTCCGGGGGAATGCGCACAGACACCTTGTACAGATCCTTCATCCTGTTCACTTCGAGGCAAGGACTGTGGTGACGCCGTCTGCTAGGCAAAGACCTGGAAGCAAGGCACCTGGATTATCACTGCTCAGAGGCTGATGAAGAAGTAAAGCCGCCTCTGGGAAGGGCTCGGTGGGGTAGGGTTGAGCCAGGGGAAATTGCCTCTTCCCCCTGGAGTTCAGCGAGAGCAGACCTGTGCCACACGAGAGCCTGTCCAAGTAAATACCGTGGCATCTACAGAGCCCATTGTTCCCTTGTCAGAGCCAGGCGTGTTTCTTCCCCAAACAGTATCACATTTAGAGCAGAGGATAATCGTTCCTTTCTACCCCAAACTCTTGGCTGGGGACACGTTGCAGTGCTATCAAACTAGCAGACCGCAACAAGGCTTTAGCGTTGGCCATATTCTACTGCCGGTGCTGTAGCACCTTCCTCCAGAGGCCAGACCACACTGCTCCTCCTCCAGCTGACACCCTCTCCCACAAGCCACAGGGCTATTTAACCCCTTAGCGGGAACCAGCTACACCTGCACATCGCCCATGTCAATCAACCCACTGCCTCTGAGGCAAGGCCACAGCTGCGTGTTATCAATGCTAATCAACCCACCGCCTTCATTCCTCTACAGGGAGAAGCTCACCAAGCACATTTCCACCACCCACAACTGGCTGCTAAAATGTCATTCGCACAGAGCAGCGTGTGGAAAAAAAAAAAAAAAAAAAATTCCTCCAGGACACATCAAAGTAATTCCACTACTGTTCAGGCTCCCAAGGTACTTTCACCCGTTCAAGCCATCGCAAGGCCTGACGGCCCATTTCTCTCCTTGTACCACCACCACTCCAGAAAAGCAGAGGAAATGTGATGGAGACAGCACACTGGGTGAGCTACAGAGCCCCTGATACCATCTACTAAACACGAAGAGTGTGAGCATGGGAAGGACTAGAAAGGCACTCCACTTACCGTTTAGCTGCTTTCTTGCCAATGAGGTGTCGGTGGAATTGGTGGTCAGCCTTGATTATTGTGTAATCCGTCCCGTGGATCTAAAAAGAATTATATTTTTTATATCTATCTATATATGTATGGATGTACATTATTTTATATTATAATATATAGGGCCAGGTAGGACAGGCCACCGCTTCTGTCTCGTGCCCTAAGTAACTGCCTACTGCCACTATTGGCACTGACTCACCAGCGGTCAGCTACAAGCACTTCTGCTCTTCAGCAGAGCACAAGCATTCCTCTGCTTTGAGAAGAGAGCATTGTGCTCATGAAACATTGAAAAGACTGACTTCTACGCCTCTCCAGCTATAACCAAGAGAATCCTTCCTTCTCCGCACCAAAAAAATTAATGCTGACTTTTCAAGGATGCTATGGATGAGGTTCATAACCAAGGGGTGTCATCCACCTGGCCACACAATTTGTCTCCTGCAAGTTCGATTAAGCATGCCAAGACATCCTATGGATGTGACAAACACCTCATCACCTCTGCTCTGTTGCCCCTTCTTCCCCCAGTTTCTTACTGGAACTAGTAACTCCAGCTCACCAGTTCCTTGAGCATGGCTTCAATCGGTTCCTGAGCCACATGCACATCTTCTGTAGGTCCTTCCAAAGTGATGTTATCCTGTGGCGAGCAGCCTCACAGTTTGCCCTCTTGCCTGTGCTAACAATTGTCTCCGAGTTGCTGTTCTTTGCTGGGAGATCAATTATGGTGTTGCTTTCTTTACGGATCTGCCATAAAGAAAAAAAAAAAAAATCATCTCAGAAGTGTCCCATGTCAGAAGAAAAACCCTCGCAGGCTATATTGGACATCACCAATGGGCAGGAGAGAGCATCCAGTGGGATTTTGCTGCAGGCAGTGATCATCACGAGCACTTGAGTTAGGAGCAATATCTCACCTTCTTGATGTTGGCACCTCCTTTCCCTACGATGTTCTTGTGGAACTGTTTGCAGATGGGGACAGAAATAGAAAAGCTGTTTTCAACCTAAGGGAGAAAGGAAGGGAGAACTGAAGATTACACTGTCGTGGCAAGGGAGGCCCGACTTCAGGAACTCTGATAAACGAGCTTTTGAAAAGAGGCTTAGACCCAAGGAAGTTCTCTATACGAGGGACTTGTAAGACTAAACAAAGGCAAGGACGTTCCCCTATAGCCTTCCCATAACAGGTACTACCCCCTGCCTCCATTCAGCCAAAACAGCGTCGACAGCTCCCTCCTCTTGAGGTGTTTTAGCTCTACCCAAGCCAGTAGAGCTCTGCTTTGCCCCAGGGTTATCCAGGCACGGAGGAGGGAAGTGCAGGCAGAAGACCTCCTTACCAGGTCTGCCACCGTCTTTTGCATGTACTCGGTGCACTTCTCCACCTCGTTTTTGGGACCTCGGAGTTGGACGATGTCACTCTTGTGTGCAGGGTCTGGGAAGTTGATGATAACCTGCAGGAGCGGTCATTTAGAGTTAGCTCAAGCAAAAGCAAGAACCCTTGTGTCAGACACATGCAAAGGTTGGGGGGATCCTACACATGCCCTTTTCCCATTCAGAAAAGGGGAACCGTGTTAGCGGCCTCTGGCTAAAAGAACTATCTTCTCAGACACTTGCGCTACAGAGCCACTAAAGTTACGACTTCTGTGACGACAGGCCTACTACCCATGTAGGAAAGAACCCCTCTGGATTCCTCCTCTCCTACAAAGCCTTACCTCAGGGAATTGCTCCCGGATTTCCCAGACCCGCTCAGCCTTCTGCCCAGTGATGGTCCGGTGGAATTTCTGCTCAACGATTAGGTCCGCAGCGTGTTCATTTTCCTGACGGGAACAGAGGGCACACTGAGTGTTCAGCCGGAGAGCCATCTACTTTGACTTAGCGGTTTGCTGCCCGACGGTTTACTTGCCAGCACTGTCCCTCTTTTCTCCAGACCAAATTCACTCTGCGTTGACAGAGAAGGGCTACCCGAGGGAACAGGGGAAGACATTTGTGAAGAGGAACTTGCACTTGTCATGAGATCCAAGTGCTCCGTGGGCAAGGGGCACACACTCGCACCAGAAGGTTACAAGGGAACACGAGAGCCCAAACCCTGCAGTCTCCCAAACATCACGTCCTACCCACTCACCATACGGGAAGCGAGTTCCAGCAGCTCGCTCTTGGCCTGTGGGACCCCCTGTGGGTCTCCTTCCATTCTGATCGGGTTGCTCTTCTCGTTGTCCGGGGGAATGCGCACAGACACCTTGTACAGATCCTTCATCCTGTTCACTTCGAGGCAAGGACTGTGGTGACGCCGTCTGCTAGGCAAAGACCTGGAAGCAAGGCACCTGGATTATCACTGCTCAGAGGCTGATGAAGAAGTAAAGCCGCCTCTGGGAAGGGCTCGGTGGGGTAGGGTTGAGCCAGGGGAAATTGCCTCTTCCCCCTGGAGTTCAGCGAGAGCAGACCTGTGCCACACGAGAGCCTGTCCAAGTAAATACCGTGGCATCTACAGAGCCCATTGTTCCCTTGTCAGAGCCAGGCGTGTTTCTTCCCCAAACAGTATCACATTTAGAGCAGAGGATAATCGTTCCTTTCTACCCCAAACTCTTGGCTGGGGACACGTTGCAGTGCTATCAAACTAGCAGACCGCAACAAGGCTTTAGCGTTGGCCATATTCTACTGCCGGTGCTGTAGCACCTTCCTCCAGAGGCCAGACCACACTGCTCCTCCTCCAGCTGACACCCTCTCCCACAAGCCACAGGGCTATTTAACCCCTTAGCGGGAACCAGCTACACCTGCACATCGCCCATGTCAATCAACCCACTGCCTCTGAGGCAAGGCCACAGCTGCGTGTTATCAATGCTAATCAACCCACCGCCTTCATTCCTCTACAGGGAGAAGCTCACCAAGCACATTTCCACCACCCACAACTGGCTGCTAAACTGTCATTCGCACAGAGCAACGTGTGGAAAAAAAAAAAAAAAAAAATTCCTCCAGGACACATCAAAGTAATTCCACTACTGTTCAGGCTCCCAAGGTACTTTCACCCGTTCAAGCCATCGCAAGGCCTGACGGCCCATTTCTCTCCTTGTACCACCACCACTCCAGAAAAGCAGAGGAAATGTGATGGAGACAGCACACTGGGTGAGCTACAGAGCCCCTGATACCATCTACTAAACACGAAGAGTGTGAGCATGGGAAGGACTAGAAAGGCACTCCACTTACCGTTTAGCTGCTTTCTTGCCAATGAGGTGTCGGTGGAATTGGTGGTCAGCCTTGATTATTGCGTAATCCGTCCCGTGGATCTAAAAAGAATTATATTTTTTATATCTATCTCTATATGTATGGATGTACATTATTTTATATTATAATATATAGGGCCAGGTAGGACAGGCCACCGCTTCTGTCTCGTGCCCTAAGTAACTGCCTACTGCCACTATTGGCACTGACTCACCAGCGGTCAGCTACAAGCACTTCTGCTCTTCAGCAGAGCACAAGCATTCCTCTGCTTTGAGAAGAGAGCATTGTGCTCATGAAACATTGAAAAGACTTACTTCTACGCCTCTCCAGCTATAACCAAGAGAATCCTTCCTTCTCCGCACCAAAAAAAATAATGCTGACTTTTCAAGGATGCTATGGATGAGGTTCATAACCAAGGGGTGTCATCCACCTGGCCACACAATTTGTCTCCTGCAAGTACGATTAAGCATGCCAAGACATCCTATGGATGTGACAAACACCTCATCACCTCTGCTCTGTTGCCCCTTCTTCCCCCAGTTTCTTACTGGAACTAGTAACTCCAGCTCACCAGTTCCTTGAGCATGGCTTCAATCGGTTCCTGAGCCACATGCACATCTTCTGTAGGTCCTTCCAAAGTGATGTTATCCTGTGGCGAGCAGCCTCACAGTTTGCCCTCTTGCCTGTGATAACAATTGTCTCCGAGTTGCTGTTCTTTGCTGGGAGATCAATTATGGTGTTGCTTTCTTTACGGATCTGCCATAAAGAAAAAAAAAAAAAATCATCTCAGAAGCGTCCCATGTCAGAAGAAAAACCCTCGCAGGCTATATTGGACATCACCAATGGGCAGGAGAGAGCATCCAGTGGGATTTTGCTGCAGGCAGTGATCATCACGAGCACTTGAGTTAGGAGCAATATCTCACCTTCTTGATGTTGGCACCTCCTTTCCCTACGATGTTCTTGTGGAACTGTTTGCAGATGGGGACAGAAATAGAAAAGCTGTTTTCAACCTAAGGGAGAAAGGAAGGGAGAACTGAAGATTACACTGTCGTGGCAAGGGAGGCCCGACTTCAGGAACTCTGATAAACGAGCTTTTGAAAAGAGGCTTAGACCCAAGGAAGTTCTCTATACGAGGGACTTGTAAGACTAAACAAAGGCAAGGACGTTCCCCTATAGCCTTCCCATAACAGGTACTACCCCCTGCCTCCATTCAGCCAAAACAGCGTCGACAGCTCCCTCCTCTTGAGGTGTTTTAGCTCTACCCAAGCCAGTAGAGCTCTGCTTTGCCCCAGGGTTATCCAGGCACGGAGGAGGGAAGTGCAGGCAGAAGACCTCCTTACCAGGTCTGCCACCGTCTTTTGCATGTACTCGGTGCACTTCTCCACCTCGTTTTTGGGACCTCGGAGTTGGACGATGTCACTCTTGTGTGCAGGGTCTGGGAAGTTGATGATAACCTGCAGGAGCGGTCATTTAGAGTTAGCTCAAGCAAAAGCAAGAACCCTTGTGTCAGACACATGCAAAGGTTGGGGGGATCCTACCCATGCCCTTTTCCCATTCAGAAAAGGGGAACCGTGTTAGCGGCCTCTGGCTAAAAGAACTATCTTCTCAGACACTTGCGCTACAGAGCCACTAAAGTTACGACTTCTGTGACGACAGGCCTACTACCCATGTAGGAAAGAACCCCTCTGGATTCCTCCTCTCCTACAAAGCCTTACCTCTGGGAATTGCTCCCGGATTTCCCAGACCCGCTCAGCCTTCTGCCCAGTGATGGTCCGGTGGAATTTCTGCTCAACGATTAGGTCCGCAGCGTGTTCATTTTCCTGACGGGAACAGAGGGCACACTGAGTGTTCAGCCGGAGAGCCATCTACTTTGACTTAGCGGTTTGCTGCCCGACGGTTTACTTGCCAGCACTGTCCCTCTTTTCTCCAGACCAAATTCACTCTGCGTTGACAGAGAAGGGCTACCCGAGGGAACAGGGGAAGACATTTGTGAAGAGGAACTTGCACTTGTCATGAGATCCAAGTGCTCCGTGGGCAAGGGGCACACACTCGCACCAGAAGGTTACAAGGGAACACGAGAGCCCAAACCCTGCAGTCTCCCAAACATCACGTCCTACCCACTCACCATACGGGAAGCGAGTTCCAGCAGCTCGCTCTTGGCCTGTGGGACCCCCTGTGGGTCTCCTTCCATTCTGATCGGGTTGCTCTTCTCGTTGTCCGGGGGAATGCGCACAGACACCTTGTACAGATCCTTCATCCTGTTCACTTCGAGGCAAGGACTGTGGTGACGCCGTCTGCTAGGCAAAGACCTGGAAGCAAGGCACCTGGATTATCACTGCTCAGAGGCTGATGAAGAAGTAAAGCCGCCTCTGGGAAGGGCTCGGTGGGGTAGGGTTGAGCCAGGGGAAATTGCCTCTTCCCCCTGGAGTTCAGCGAGAGCAGACCTGTGCCACACGAGAGCCTGTCCAAGTAAATACCGTGGCATCTACAGAGCCCATTGTTCCCTTGTCAGAGCCAGGCGTGTTTCTTCCCCAAACAGTATCACATTTAGAGCAGAGGATAATCGTTCCTTTCTACCCCAAACTCTTGGCTGGGGACACGTTGCAGTGCTATCAAACTAGCAGACCGCAACAAGGCTTTAGCGTTGGCCATATTCTACTGCCGGTGCTGTAGCACCTTCCTCCAGAGGCCAGACCACACTGCTCCTCCTCCAGCTGACACCCTCTCCCACAAGCCACAGGGCTATTTAACCCCTTAGCGGGAACCAGCTACACCTGCACATCGCCCATGTCAATCAACCCACTGCCTCTGAGGCAAGGCCACAGCTGCGTGTTATCAATGCTAATCAACCCACCGCCTTCATTCCTCTACAGGGAGAAGCTCACCAAGCACATTTCCACCACCCACAACTGGCTGCTAAAATGTCATTCGCACAGAGCAACGTGTGGAAAAAAAAAAAAAAAAAAAATTCCTCCAGGACACATCAAAGTAATTCCACTACTGTTCAGGCTCCCAAGGTACTTTCACCCGTTCAAGCCATCGCAAGGCCTGACGGCCCATTTCTCTCCTTGTACCACCACCACTCCAGAAAAGCAGAGGAAATGTGATGGAGACAGCACACTGGGTGAGCTACAGAGCCCCTGATACCATCTACTAAACACGAAGAGTGTGAGCATGGGAAGGACTAGAAAGGCACTCCACTTACCGTTTAGCTGCTTTCTTGCCAATGAGGTGTCGGTGGAATTGGTGGTCAGCCTTGATTATTGCGTAATCCGTCCCGTGGATCTAAAAAGAATTATATTTTTTATATCTATCTCTATATGTATGGATGTACATTATTTTATATTATAATATATAGGGCCAGGTAGGACAGGCCACCGCTTCTGTCTCGTGCCCTAAGTAACTGCCTACTGCCACTATTGGCACTGACTCACCAGCGGTCAGCTACAAGCACTTCTGCTCTTCAGCAGAGCACAAGCATTCCTCTGCTTTGAGAAGAGAGCATTGTGCTCATGAAACATTGAAAAGACTTACTTCTACGCCTCTCCAGCTATAACCAAGAGAATCCTTCCTTCTCCGCACCAAAAAAAATAATGCTGACTTTTCAAGGATGCTATGGATGAGGTTCATAACCAAGGGGTGTCATCCACCTGGCCACACAATTTGTCTCCTGCAAGTACGATTAAGCATGCCAAGACATCCTATGGATGTGACAAACACCTCATCACCTCTGCTCTGTTGCCCCTTCTTCCCCCAGTTTCTTACTGGAACTAGTAACTCCAGCTCACCAGTTCCTTGAGCATGGCTTCAATCGGTTCCTGAGCCACATGCACATCTTCTGTAGGTCCTTCCAAAGTGATGTTATCCTGTGGCGAGCAGCCTCACAGTTTGCCCTCTTGCCTGTGATAACAATTGTCTCCGAGTTGCTGTTCTTTGCTGGGAGATCAATTATGGTGTTGCTTTCTTTACGGATCTGCCATAAAGAAAAAAAAAAAAAAAAATCATCTCAGAAGTGTCCCATGTCAGAAGAAAAACCCTCGCAGGCTATATTGGACATCACCAATGGGCAGGAGAGAGCATCCAGTGGGATTTTGCTGCAGGCAGTGATCATCACGAGCACTTGAGTTAGGAGCAATATCTCACCTTCTTGATGTTGGCACCTCCTTTCCCTACGATGTTCTTGTGGAACTGTTTGCAGATGGGGACAGAAATAGAAAAGCTGTTTTCAACCTAAGGGAGAAAGGAAGGGAGAACTGAAGATTACACTGTCGTGGCAAGGGAGGCCCGACTTCAGGAACTCTGATAAACGAGCTTTTGAAAAGAGGCTTAGACCCAAGGAAGTTCTCTATACGAGGGACTTGTAAGACTAAACAAAGGCAAGGACATTCCCCTATAGCCTTCCCATAACAGGTACTACCCCCTGCCTCCATTCAGCCAAAACAGCGTCGACAGCTCCCTCCTCTTGAGGTGTTTTAGCTCTACCCAAGCCAGTAGAGCTCTGCTTTGCCCCAGGGTTATCCAGGCACGGAGGAGGGAAGTGCAGGCAGAAGACCTCCTTACCAGGTCTGCCACCGTCTTTTGCATGTACTCGGTGCACTTCTCCACCTCGTTTTTGGGACCTCGGAGTTGGACGATGTCACTCTTGTGTGCAGGGTCTGGGAAGTTGATGATAACCTGCAGGAGCGGTCATTTAGAGTTAGCTCAAGCAAAAGCAAGAACCCTTGTGTCAGACACATGCAAAGGTTGGGGGGATCCTACACATGCCCTTTTCCCATTCAGAAAAGGGGAACCGTGTTAGCGGCCTCTGGCTAAAAGAACTATCTTCTCAGACACTTGCGCTACAGAGCCACTAAAGTTACGACTTCTGTGACGACAGGCCTACTACCCATGTAGGAAAGAACCCCTCTGGATTCCTCCTCTCCTACAAAGCCTTACCTCTGGGAATTGCTCCCGGATTTCCCAGATCCGCTCAGCCTTCTGCCCAGTGATGGTCCGGTGGAATTTCTGCTCAACGATTAGGTCCGCAGCGTGTTCATTTTCCTGACGGGAACAGAGGGCACACTGAGTGTTCAGCCGGAGAGCCATCTACTTTGACTTAGCGGTTTGCTGCCCGACGGTTTACTTGCCAGCACTGTCCCTCTTTTCTCCAGACCAAATTCACTCTGCGTTGACAGAGAAGGGCTACCCGAGGGAACAGGGGAAGACATTTGTGAAGAGGAACTTGCACTTGTCATGAGATCCAAGTGCTCCGTGGGCAAGGGGCACACACTCGCACCAGAAGGTTACAAGGGAACACGAGAGCCCAAACCCTGCAGTCTCCCAAACATCACGTCCTACCCACTCACCATACGGGAAGCGAGTTCCAGCAGCTCGCTCTTGGCCTGTGGGACCCCCTGTGGGTCTCCTTCCATTCTGATCGGGTTGCTCTTCTCGTTGTCCGGGGGAATGCGCACAGACACCTTGTACAGATCCTTCATCCTGTTCACTTCGAGGCAAGGACTGTGGTGATGCCGTCTGCTAGGCAAAGACCTGGAAGCAAGGCACCTGGATTATCACTGCTCAGAGGCTGATGAAGAAGTAAAGCCGCCTCTGGGAAGGGCTCGGTGGGGTAGGGTTGAGCCAGGGGAAATTGCCTCTTCCCCCTGGAGTTCAGCGAGAGCAGACCTGTGCCACACGAGAGCCTGTCCAAGTAAATACCGTGGCATCTACAGAGCCCATTGTTCCCTTGTCAGAGCCAGGCGTGTTTCTTCCCCAAACAGTATCACATTTAGAGCAGAGGATAATCGTTCCTTTCTACCCCAAACTCTTGGCTGGGGACACGTTGCAGTGCTATCAAACTAGCAGACCGCAACAAGGCTTTAGCGTTGGCCATATTCTACTGCCGGTGCTGTAGCACCTTCCTCCAGAGGCCAGACCACACTGCTCCTCCTCCAGCTGACACCCTCTCCCACAAGCCACAGGGCTATTTAACCCCTTAGCGGGAACCAGCTACACCTGCACATCGCCCATGTCAATCAACCCACTGCCTCTGAGGCAAGGCCACAGCTGCGTGTTATCAATGCTAATCAACCCACCGCCTTCATTCCTCTACAGGGAGAAGCTCACCAAGCACATTTCCACCACCCACAACTGGCTGCTAAAATGTCATTCGCACAGAGCAACGTGTGGAAAAAAAAAAAAAAAAAAATTCCTCCAGGACACATCAAAGTAATTCCACTACTGTTCAGGCTCCCAAGGTACTTTCACCCGTTCAAGCCATCGCAAGGCCTGACGGCCCATTTCTCTCCTTGTACCACCACCACTCCAGAAAAGCAGAGGAAATGTGATGGAGACAGCACACTGGGTGAGCTACAGAGCCCCTGATACCATCTACTAAACACGAAGAGTGTGAGCATGGGAAGGACTAGAAAGGCACTCCACTTACCGTTTAGCTGCTTTCTTGCCAATGAGGTGTCGGTGGAATTGGTGGTCAGCCTTGATTATTGCGTAATCCGTCCCGTGGATCTAAAAAGAATTATATTTTTTATATCTATCTCTATATGTATGGATGTACATTATTTTATATTATAATATATAGGGCCAGGTAGGACAGGCCACCGCTTCTGTCTCGTGCCCTAAGTAACTGCCTACTGCCACTATTGGCACTGACTCACCAGCGGTCAGCTACAAGCACTTCTGCTCTTCAGCAGAGCACAAGCATTCCTCTGCTTTGAGAAGAGAGCATTGTGCTCATGAAACATTGAAAAGACTGACTTCTATGCCTCTCCAGCTATAACCAAGAGAATCCTTCCTTCTCCGCACCAAAAAAAATAATGCTGACTTTTCAAGGATGCTATGGATGAGGTTCATAACCAAGGGGTGCCATCCACCTGGCCACACAATTTGTCTCCTGCAAGTACGATTAAGCATGCCAAGACATCCTATGGATGTGACAAACACCTCATCACCTCTGCTCTGTTGCCCCTTCTTCCCCGAGTTCCTGTTCTCCTTCATAATACCTAGTTGTTCTCTCATTATGAATCCTCCCTTCCCCTTATCAGTGTCAATGGAATCATCGTTCCATGGACAATGAGTCGTCCCTTTCCCCCGCTTGGTCCGAGAGTATTACCTCTGTTCAGTGGCTTGATCCAGGGTGATAGTGCTCGTTCTAGGCGCTGTAAAAAGCGAAATCTATATCCTATGTCCTGATTTTGGGTATCTAACATTAATGCAAAACAGTAATCCTCACACAGTTTTTATTTCATTCTGTAGCGTCGGTGTCGGTATCAGCTGCCTGCGGTAAAGGTTCACGGAAAGGTCTTACATTCTTCGCTGGGATCCATCGAGGTCCTTTTTCTGTAGAGACACAAGCATAACCTTTTCCCCGTGTAACAAGAGGATATGGTCCCATAATTTTACCTGTTTCTGCATCTCGGACCGATACCGGGCCTTTAACCCGTGCCTCGACGGAGGTAGCTGCAGTGAAACGTCGACCTATCGGTGGGCCGTTATCTATTCAAGAACAATTCAAAAAATTAAAAACATACAACGCTTTCTGTAACCGTTCCTCGGGAATAGCCATGCCCATTCCCCCTTTTTGTTGTTGTCATAAACGTTTCAGAGACCGATGAGACCCTTCAATGAGAGATCGACCGGTGGGGGAATGAGCAATGCCGGTAATGTGAGTTCTACCCCATAGGGCAAAAGAGGTTTTTACAGTTGTTGAAACGTAAAGATAAAGACCGATAACGGTCCAGCTTAAGGGAATACCTAAAGCAGCAAAAGCACGCATTAAATGTCTACGAACAGCTCGTGCCTTTTCTCCTGTGTGACACGAGGCAACCAAGGCACCTGAAAATGTATCAATGGAAGAGTGGATATATTTAAGGCTACCAAATTCAGAATCATGCGTGACATCTGTTTGCCATAACGGTAGGCTTTGTAATCCTCTAGGATTAGCTCCTGCAGCAACTGATGGGAAAGAATGTTTTTGACAGTCGGGACAGACAGCAATAATACTTGATGCTTGTTGAGCAGCAAGGCCAAACTGTCGCTTAAGAGCTCCAGCGTTTCAATGGAAAAAAAGAGTGCCTTCGCTTAGCTTGTGCAATACGGTCTGGCAGTACTTGAACTGGTCACGGCAATAGGTCAGCTCGTCGATTGCCTTCTGCAAGAAAACCAGGTAGCGAGGTATGAGACCTAATATGCATAACAAAATAAGGCGCAGATCGAGAGTCCAAAAGGAAAATAAGTTCCTGTAACAGGGTAAAGGGTTGTGAATGCGAAACACTCCGCAGCACAGAAGCTTCAGCTCGTGGAACAATACCTGCAACATAAGCAGAATCAGTAACAAGGTGGAGTGGTACATTCCATTCTCGGAAAACACGAACAACTGCATTCAGTTCTCCTGTTTGAGGTGAACCGGAGACCGTCTCTATGTCCGAATCCCATTGCCTCCGTTGATCATCCCACCACAGAAGAACAGATTTATGCGATTGGCCCGATCCATCTGTAAACACAGTAAGCGCCGGTAAGGGTTGTTCGCTTCTTCTGGGTTTTAACATCAGACGAAAATCAACGTTAAACAGTTTGTGTGAAGGTGGATGGGAAGTTATTCGACCTGTATGTTCTCGCCCGGCACCTCCCCGGGACCTACAGCTTGACAAACTATTGCTGTACAATTCAACCACGAGAACCTCTAACACCTTTACCGCTCAAACCTAGCCTTCTCCTTAACAACTTATATATCCCATAAACACCACCTACCCAAAACCTCAGCACTAAAATCATATTAACCCAAACCCCCCATACACACACGCCCCTAAGACTATAGGCGCCCAAACAGCCAACGAAGCCAACGAAACCAACGAAACCACGTCCCCGTAGCTTACAATCCAAAGCGTGGCACTGAAGATGCCAAGATGGCGTCCAATATGAAAGCCGAGGACAAAAGACTTAGCCCTAACCTTACGGTTGGCTCCTGCTAGACCTAGACGTGCAAGTATCTGCGGCCCAGTGTAAATGCCCTAGGCCTCCTGCTAAGACCGAAGGAGCAGGCATCAGGCACACGCTACCAACTGTAGCCCAAGACGCCTTGCTCAGCCACACCCCCACGGGCACTCAGCAGTAATTAACAGTAAGCAAGAAGCGCAAGCTTGACTTAGTCACGGCAACCTTCAGGGTTGGTAAATCTCGTGCCAGCCGCCGCGGTCACACCAGAAACCCAAGCCAACAGTCACACGGCGTAGAGAGCGGACCAGAGCCTGTCAGAATAACTAGGAAACCGAAACACAGCTAAGCTGTCGTAAGCCCGAGATACCCCTAAGGCCAACCTAAAGATGATCCTAGTAAACCTGACTGCGGCCAATGAAGAGACGGGACGCAGCTTGATGCAAGCAAATGTCAATGCGTTGTGCAGAAGCACGAGGTTTTATACGCTTGCAGAAGCTGCGCGTTTTAAACCAATTGCTTCTTGAGGCTAAGCCTTGCATACTAGGCAATCCCTGATTGGTGGTTAACTACCGGCACTTAACAGCAAGGTGTTACCTTTCCTTGGCGCCATCCGTCTCCCACTCCCCTGTGCTCTGTAACCATGCCCCATCATGTTGTTAATTGTTGTCTAGACAAGCTCGAGCACACTCCCCTCAGCTGACCGATTGCCACGCGTGGTCCTAGTTTCCAGCCCGCTCCTGCACCTCCCCCTTCCTGTTGCACAAAAGAACCTTTGAAAGCGAACGAGGAAAAACAAGGCCTAAGCAACAGAACAAATAAAAAACCAACTAAGACATATTATCACTGTCAAAATAACCCACTGCCTTTGTTCCGTACAATTCTACAATTTCCCCTTTTTGTTTTTGAACAGCTAGTACCAGGTTTGCCATGTTCCGCAGGGCCCTTGCAAACATGAAAGCAACCAAGGTAATAGCAAACAAACAACACTGCCAATCGAGTGAATGGATGCCAGAAAAGGCTGAAATTTTCTCAGATTTTGATAACATGTTGCTGCAGTGGGGCGCCTAAAATCCACGCAGCACATACCATCAAAATCCTCACAGCCACGTCCTTGAACCAACAACAAAAAGCAGCGGCAATTTTGACTCACGTGCTTAACTGCCTACCAAACAAGGTGATTGAACTCTTTAATGCTTTCCCTGCTGTTACTCTGCATAAGAGAAGAAGCGCTGCGACACGTTCCCATCCTAGCCTCCTACTACATTAGCATCTACAGAAAGACAATGCTCGACATGCAAAGTGTAAACAACATCACCTTCTTTTGGATTAACGTTATACGCAGGCGGAAGGGCACACCAAACAAGAACCGTTTCCGTCAAAAAGTTCGAAACATAGCATGCCTTCTCTGAACATACCTCTGGGGTCATCCCCTTCATTCCCTCCTTTTGATGCAAAGAGAGACACTTTACCCTAACAGAGAAGCCCCTGTTTACATCTCTGAGCCAGGACACAAGCCGCAGCTGTGCGCGCCACCAGGCTCAGGGCAGAAACCACTCCTGTAGTTACCTAACTAGATATCTCGACAAGCGTGCAGACACCTATTAAACACTAAATAACCATGTTTATCGTTCCTGTTCTCCTTCGTAATACCTAGTTGTTCTCTCATTATGAATCCTCCCTTCCCCTTATCAGTGTCAATGGAATCATCGTTCCATGGACAATGAGTCGTCCCGTTCCCCCGCTTGGTCCGAGAGTATTACCTCTGTTCAGTGGCTTGATCCAGGGTGATAGTGCTCGTTCTAGGCGCTGTAAAAAGCGAAATCTATATCCTATGTCCTGATTTTGGGTATCTAACATTAATGCAAAACAGTAATCCTCACACAGTTTTTATTTCATTCTGTAGCGTCGGTGTCGGTATCGGCTGCCTGCGGTAAAGGTTCACGGAAAGGTCTTACATTCTTCGCTGGGATCCATCTAGGTCCTTTTTCTGTAGAGACACAAGCATAACCTTTTCCCCGTGTAACAAGAGGATATGGTCCCATAATTTTACCTGTTTCTGCATCTCGGACCGATACCGGGCCTTTAACCCGTGCCTCGACGGAGGTAGCTGCAGTGAAACGTCGACCTATCGGTGGGTCGTTATCTATTCAAGAACAATTCAAAAAATTAAAAACATACAACGCTTTCTGTAACCGTTCCTCGGGAATAGCCATGCCCATTCCCCCTTTTTGTTGTTGTCATAAACGTTTCAGAGACCGATGAGACCCTTCAATGAGAGATCGACCGGTGGGGGAATGAGCAATGCCGGTAATGTGAGCTCTACCCCATAGGGCAAAAGAGGTTTTTACAGTTGTTGAAACGTAAAGATAAAGACCGACAACGGTCCAGCTTAAGGGAATACCTAAAGCAGCAAAAGCACGCATTAAATGTCTACGAACAGCTCGTGCCTTTTCTCCTGTGTGACACGAGGCAACCAAGGCACCTGAAAATGTATCAATGGAAGAGTGGATATATTTAAGGCTACCAAATTCAGAATCATGCGTGACATCTGTTTGCCATAACGGTAGGCTTTGTAATCCTCTAGGATTAACTCCTGCAGCAACTGATGGGAAAGAATGTTTTTGACAATCGGGACAGACAGCAATAATACTTGATGCTTGTTGAGCAGCAAGGCCAAACTGTCGCTTAAGAGCTCCAGCGTTTCGATGGAAAAAAAGAGTGCCTTCGCTTAGCTCGTGCAATACGGTCTGGCAGTACTTGAACTGGTCACGGCAATAGGTCAGCTCGTCGATTGCCTTCTGCAAGAAAACCAGGTAGCGAGGTATGAGACCTAATATGCATAACAAAATAAGGCGCAGATCGAGAGTCCAAAAGGAAAATAAGTTCCTGTAACAGGGTAAAGGGTTGTGAATGCGAAACACTCCGCAGCACAGAAGCTTCAGCTCGTGGAACAATACCTGCAACATAAGCAGAATCAGTAACAAGGTGGAGTGGTACATTCCATTCTCGGAAAACACGAACAACTGCATTCAGTTCTCCTGTTTGAGGTGAACCGGAGACCGTCTCTATGTCCGAATCCCATTGTCTCCGTTGAAAACCTTAGGAAGACAGGAATTGAACCTGCACAGAAGAGATCAAAGCGCTCCATACTCCCCTTATATTACTTCCCAGTAGGGTCAGCTAAACAAAAGCTATCGGGCCCATACCCCGAAAATGATGGTTTAACCTCTTCCTCTACTAAATGAGCCCCGTCACAAAACTAACGTTCTCCTTAAGCCTTCTACTAGGAACAACCATCACAATTTCAAGCAACCACTGACTGCTAGCCTGGCCTGGACTAGAAATCAACACCCTTGCCATTATCCCCTTCCTTTCAAAATCACACCACCCTCGAGCTATGGAAGCTGCAATCAAATACTTTCTCGTCCAAGCAACCGCCTCCGCATTAATCCTCTTCTCAAGCACAATCAACGCACAGTTCACCGGACAATGAGACATTCCGCGACTAAGCCACCCAACAGCCTCCCTACTACTAACTACAGCAGTCGCAATAAAACTAGGCCTAGTACCCTTTCACTCCTGATGTCCAGAGGTCATACAAGGCTCACCTATAACCACTGCCCTACTCGTCTCTACATGAATAAAACTCCCCCCACTCACTCTTCTTTTCTTAACTGCCCCCTCACTGAACCCACTCCTACTGACAACCGTGGCCATTGCATCCGCAGCCATCGGAGGGCGAACAGGACTTAACCAAACACAAATCCGAAAAGTCCTAGCTTTCTCATCGATCGCCCACCTAGGCTGAATAACCATCATCCTCATATACAACCCCAAGCTAACATTAATAACCTTCTACCTATACTCCTTAAGAACCGCCTCCATTTTCTTAGCCCTCAACACAACCAACTCCTCAAAACTATCCACAATAATAACCTCCTGAACAAAAATACCATCACTAAACGCATCCTTGACGCTAGCACTACTATCCCTAGCCGGCCTGCCCCCACTCCCTGGCTTTTTACCAAAATGACTCATTATCCAGGAACTAACTAAGCAAGAGATATCAACCGCAGCCATAATTATTTCAATACTCTCCCTACAAGGTTTATTTTTCTACCTACGCCTTGCATATTGCTCCACACTCCCACCAAACACTACAAGCTTCATAAAACAATGATACAATAACAAATCCACAGGCACACCAATTGCTACCTTAATTTCTCTGTCAGTCCTCCTTCTCCCCCCTTCTCCCGCAATCCTGACCGTTACCTAAGAAACTTAGGATCCCCTGCCTACCAAACCGAAGGCCTTCAAAGCCTTAACTAAGAGTTAAATCCTCTTAGTTTCTGCCCACACCACTAAGGCCCGCAGGACACTAAACCTGCACCATCTAAATGCAACGCAGATACTCTAATTCAGCTAGGGCCTCCACGATAAGCCTAGACAGACGGGCCTCGATCCCATAAACTTCTAATTAACAGCTAGACGCTCAAACCAACGAGCTTCTGTCTACCAGACTCCGGCACACTCTCAGCGTACATCAATGAGTTTGCAACTCAACATGAACTTCACCACAGAGTCGATAAGAAGAGGAATTCAACCTCTGTAAAAAGGACTACAGCCTAACGCCTAAACACTCAGCCACCTGACCCGTGACCTTCATCAACCGATGACTAGTTTCAACAAACCACAATGACATCGGCACCCTATACCTACTCTTCGGAGCATGGGCAGGCATAGCCGAGTACCGCCCTCAGCCTCCTTATTCGAGCAGAACTTGGCCAACCAGGAACTCTCCTAGGAGACGACCAAATCTACAATGTCATCATCACCGCCCATGCCTTCGTAAGAATCTTCTTCACAGTTATAGCCATTATAATCGAAGGGTTTGGAAACTGACTAGTCCCCCTTATAACTGGAGCCCCAGACATAGCATTCCCCCGCATAAACAACATCGGTTTCTGAACTACTTCCTCCGTCCTTCCTACTGCTCCTAGCGTCCTCCACAGTAGAAGCTGGAGTCGGAACAGGATGAACCATATACCCTACAATACCCTAGTCCATAGTTTCTCACACTGTCTGACCTTTACATTGGGCTTAACATAAATCTTAATAAACAATACCCTAGCCCATAGTTTCTCACAATCCCCCCTTTTTCTTTTTATCCTATTATTGTTTATTAGACGCTACTTTCATTCTCGGCACTGCGAACAAACCTTTTTCCACAATCCCAACATTTATCATAACACTCACAAGGTAATACCTCACAATTACAATAGGCATAGTTCTCACGTGGCATAATGCATTCGCAACAATCTTCATCCTCATTAATCGATACACTCTTATACTTTGCCCCAGCCCTCGTAGTTAAAATAAGCAATTGAGCTATGTCAAACCGTTCTTTAATAAAATGTAAAATATAGCGTAATATACAAGGCCCAAATATCAGTCTAGAATCAACATAATAAGTGGTCCTGCTAAAGCAGACAACAAAGTGGTTAGCCAAGGTGAGATATTAAACCAGTTTTCATACCATGACCTGCCCACCTCAAGACTCTTTTTACGTTGTTCCAACCTTTTCCGGAGTTCAGACATGGCATCCAGGACTACTCCCGTATGGTCAGCAAAAGAACAACGTTCCTCTTTGAGAGCTACACATAACCCTCCTTCTTTTAAGAACAATAGATCTAATCCTCTTCTATTTTGCAGCACTACTTCTGATAAAGACTTCACTGAAGTGGCTAAATTTTTAATAGATTGTTCTATTCTTGTTAAATCCTCATTTACAGCCATCTGCAAACTTTGTAATTCCTGACCTTTTACTAGGGAGGCTATGCCTGTACCTGCTCCAACTCCGCCCGCTATCAGCAGTGTAGCTAGGGTTACCACTGTAATTGGCTCTCGTTTTTGCCTATTCAGGTCTCCTTCAAAGTGGCGTAACACCTCCTCAGAGGTGTGATAGATCAGACGAGGAACAATAATCACCTGTACGCAAAACTGAGATTGATTAAACACGTTTAGGGATAGGCAAGGCGTTACTCCGAAGTCTGAACAAACCCATTTAGCTCCTGGTGTCGGGATAGCCCATTTGTCATTTTGATTCTTGTGTTTCTTTATGTTAGCTTTAGTGATTGTTTGATTACACAAGGGCTGATATTGTTCGGGCACTGTACCTATACATTTTCCTTGACCTGTTAGCAATTGAATAGTAATTCCTTGCGTATGGTTCCTCTGGTCATCCCATGGGCATTCTTGTGGGTTTGAACCACTAGACCATTGAATCCTATCTGGTATTCCGATTGCCTCAAAATATGGGGGTCTAACATTGTAACATAACCAGCACTCCTTAGTTAAATTTGGTTTGCTTTCATTAAGGGTATGATAAGAGGCTTGCATTAAATCCCATAAGGGGTCTTTAGACTCTGACACTCCTGAATCCCTAACTAAAGAGAACTCAGTCACCGTGTCATTAGTTGTTTTATCTGTTACTGATAGGGAGTTTGGACGAGTGGTTGTAACACTTGTGGGGACAATCTTTTTCTTAGGGAAAGTGGGTGAATTCAATACTTTATTCGGCCCAACAGGGAGTGAATCATATGGTATTTTAATTTTTCTTATGAGAAAGTGCCCTCCCCAATCCTTAGGAATTCCTGCATAGACACGTATTCCCCATGTTCGTCCTACTAACATGTTCGTCTTCTAGGGGATGCAATACTTGAAATTTGATGTGGGTACAGACTTTTTTGTTACGTGGAGCTACATAATCCACGTCGCGCAGACCTGTAAGATCTACACCCGTTTGTTCAGGTACACATCCGTTAGGAGTCCAGGTTGCTTTTATATATTTATCAGGAGCCTTTACTGTCCAGCCCGAGGCTATTGTCTCACATCCCCAATAACCACAATAATAGTGTCCGGGATAATTACAGTAAGGCTGTCCAGAGGCCGGGCATAAATAAAATGGAGGTCCTTTTTCACAAGGTATTGGTACTAAATTACAAAGTTTCGCTACACATTCAGGTGGCCCTGGGTTGCTAAAAGTGGCTATTGTTTTCGTTCCTTCCCAAGATATTAGTTCCCACTTAAATGGTTCATGTGGGTTTCCCCCTTTTGCTTGGGTTATTATCAATAGCACAATTAATGGTATACCAGGAAAAAGGGTGTTTGTTAATTTTGTTAATTTAAGTATATTCTTACCAGTCCTGGGGAAGTTCGGCCATGGCTGCTTTTGCATCCCATTTTTCTGGCTCTTTTCTCCACGGTTTGTTTCTCCTCTGCCTCGCCCGTCGACTCGGTTGCTTCGAGCCACGGGGTGTACCATCTTCTCGGCAGCAAGGGAATTCTTCAGGAGAATAGCTGTTGCGGGCTTTTTGCCTGTTTACATAGGCTTCCTACTTCGCAGCTTTAATTAATGGGGCCGAGCAAGACACGGTTAGTACTTCCCTCCTGCACTTTATAGCCAAGATTTCAGCTACAAAGGGGACTGGTTCGGTGGAGTGGTAACAATAATATTGAGGGTTTATTCCTTTGGCAAAAATTTCCCACCACTCATGGGATTCTCGAATAATTTCTTGTTTAGACTCTAATTGTTTTAATTTCCACTCCGTAAGAGTTCTTTGAATTTTCCAACACTGTGTGCAAACTCCTATTGGAGGGTATCCATATTCACAGTGTGTCCACCATTTATTCTGGCATACCTTACACCTGAAACAAGCAAATGGATAACAATTGCAGTTCAAATTATTACATCTAATTCATATATCTAGAGTGCATACATTATTTGCATCAGCATATCTTCTTATACTTGATATTGTGTGGTTGCATAAGTTTAGCAATTTCCTTCAACACACTTTGTACGCTTCCATATATAATAGATAAAAAAAGAAATAATTATAGCAAATATAAACAACAATACACACTTTATACCAAAAGGTAATGCGGCAAAATAATCAAATAAAGTCTCTATCATTACGTTATCTTTTCAGGGTTATCTTGGTGTCACCTGGAGTACTGATTACTTTCCAGTGGGGTCTCGTCACTGGGCCTTTAATGCGACTAGCATGAGTCCATCCACGCTCAGCAGTCCGGACAGCCGTTTCTGTTGTAAGCAGAACAAGATAAGGTCCCTCCCAATTGGGTTTTAGGGTTTCTTCTTTCCACGTTTTAACCAATACCCAGTCCCCAGGTTTAAGAGTATGAATGTTTAAGTCCAACGGTGGTCGTTGTACAATCAGTCCATGTTCCCAAAGCTTGTTACGATGTTCTGCTAATCGTGAAACGTATTCATTAATCACACGGTCTCGAATTAAAACATTTGTTTGTGGACTTTCAATTCTATAGGACATTCCATACACCATTTCAAACGCTGATATTCCTACATCTGCTCGGGGTCTGGTTCTGAGAATGAATAGCGCCATGGGTAGGCACTTAATCCATGATAATTTGGTTTCTATCCTTAATTTAGTCAAAATAGTTTTGATTTCTCCATTCATCCTTTCAACTTTTCCCGAACTTTGTGGATGCCATGGCGTATGGTATTCCCACTTAATACCCAAGCTTTCTGTTAGATCTCTAACAATTTTTGACACAAAGTGTGTTCCTCTGTCCGAGTCGATTACTTCAGGTACTCCATATCGAGGTATAATGTGTTCAAGTAACACTTTAGTAACTTGGTTAGCAGTTGCCTTGGAGGTAGGAAAAGCCTCAACATAATGTGTTAAATGATCTACCATTACTAATAAAGATTTGTAACGCCCTACCCTGGGTAGTTCAGTAAAATCCACTTGTATGTGTGAGAAAGGTCTGTATGCTGGGGAACGTCCTCCAAGAGGCTTTTGTCTCATGTTGTTTCGATTAACCTTTTGACAGGTCTCGCAGGCTGCCGTGACTGTCTTTGCTATGTTATATACGCCTATACAGGCAAACTGTTGATTGAAATGATCAACTAACGCCTGGGTTCCCCAGTGTGTTTTACTATGTATTTTTGAAAATATTTCAAGTGCTATGCCCTTCGGCAAAACTTCTCTCCCATCTGGCAATATGTACTTACCATCCTGTTCCTTAGCTCCCATTTGTTCTCGTTTTTCCTTTTCTGCAGACTCAAACCTCAAATTTTTACTAACAGGTATTTGTTGTATAGTTAAAATCGTACTATAATTGCCTGCCACTCGTTTTGCTTCTGTATCAGCTGCATTATTTCCCCTAACTTGGTAACTCGTACCTCGCTGGTGTCCCTTTATATGTACAACTGCTATTTTATTCGGCATTTTTAATGCCTCCAGAACTCGCCGAATTAATTCCGGGTGTATCAGTTCTTTTCCCTGTGAGTTAACGAATCCTCTGTCTTCCCATATTTTCCCAAAAGTGTGCACTACTCCGAACGCATAGCGTGAGTCTGTATATATAGTTCCATCCTTTCCCTTCAGTGACACTAATGCTTTCCACAATGCATACAGCTCACAGGCTTGAGCCGACCAGCTGGCACTCAGGGGGCCTGATTCTATTGTCTTAAATTCTCTTTTTTCCAACTTAACGATGGCATATCCGGACAATCGTTTACCTTCCACTATTCGTGATGACCCATCTGTAAATAATACTTCTCCACATTGTAGTTCTTCTTCTTCTAAGTCTGGCCTAATGCGTGTCTGCTGTTCAATTGTTTGAAAACAATTGTGCAATAGTTCATTACCTTCTCCTGGGTACAAAAATTCAGCGGGGTTAACTGCTCCAATAGTTTTCAAAGATAGTTTAGGGGATTCTATAAGTATTCCCTCATACTTTAATAATCGGCTATCTGTAAGCCATTTTTCTGCTTTTTGTTGTAACACTCCCCTGATATTATGAGGCGCATATAAGACAACTTCTCCATTAAAGGTAATGCGATTCGTTTCCTCAAGTAATAAGGCAGCAGCAACAATGATTTGTAAACAACTCGGCCAACCCCTGCTCACAGGGTCCAACAGCTTTGATAAGTATGCCACCGGTTTCTTTTGTCCGGCCCATTCCTGAGTTAATACTCCGAATGCCGTTCCTTCATATATGTTAACAAATAAATGGAATGGCCGCTTTAAATCTGGGAGGCTTAAAACCGGTGCTTGGCTTAGCTCCCTTTTGAGACTGGCAAACTGCTCTTGATCCTGAGGGGTCCACTTGGGCATTTTGTCTTTAGACAGTTGTTCATATAAGAATTTAACTTTAAAGCTGTAGTTCTCTATCCGTTGCCTACAATACCCAAATAGCCCTAATGCCTGCCGAATTTGCCTCTTAGTGACAGGCATAGGTAATTCCAGAATTCCTTTAATGCGCTCTGGATCCAATATCTTCTTGCCGTTAAACAAATAATGCCCCAAATATTTCACTTTTTCCTCCACAAATTGTAACTTTTCTTGTGATACCCGTAGTCCCTTTTGTGCAAGAAAGTTTAGGAGCCGAATGCTTTCTTTTCTTACATCCTCCTTATTATTCCCTGCTATGAGCAGATCATCTACATACTGTAACAGCACGTTTCCCGTTTGTACCTGGTATTCTTTTAAGAGCTCTTCCAGGGCCTGTCCAAACAGATTAGGGGACTCAGTGAACCCTTGGGGGAGCACGGTCCATCTCAATTGCTGTTTACGGCCTGTCTCTATGTCTTCCCATTCAAAGGCAAAATAATCACGGCATTCTTCTGCCAGTGGACAGGCCCAAAAGGCATCCTTTAAATCAGCCACACTATACCAGGAGTTATGGGGTCCTAGCTTGCTTAGCAGTGTGTATGGATTTGCTACTACAGGGAACCGGGCGATAGTTCTTTTGTTTATTTCCCTTAGATCATGTACGAGCCGATATTTCCCATTTGGTTTCTTCACAGGCAGAATGGGGGTGTTAAAGGGTGACATACAAGGCTCTAAGAATTCCTTGTGCTAACAATCGATCGATTTCTGGTTTTAATCCCCTCCGTCCTTCTAGGGATATGGGATATTGCCTTACCCTCACAGGTATGTGGGGTTCGGAAATTTGGATTTTAATCGGTGGGATTTCCAGTCTACTAATTGTGTCCGGAGAGTACCAGACACCGGGTTAATTTGTTTTTGATCATCCACGGTCAAAGGATAAGCAGACACTGTTAGCTCTTGATTTTTCACTTTAATTTCTAATTGCAATTCAACAATTAAATCTCGTCCTAACAGATTAAATTCTGCTTCAGGGACGAGCAAGAGTTCACCCATTCCAAATTTATTTTCAGTTTCGAATACCACATTTTTGATTTTGCTTACTTTAAAGGGTTCTCCTTTTGCCCCAATTACTTGTACTTTTTCAGGGGAAACTTTACATCCCTCAGGTATTTGCTTAATAGTTGATTTCTCAGCCCCAGTGTCTACTAAAAAGGTGAACTCTTGTTTATGGGGACCTATTTTTAATTTTATCAAGGGCTCATGATGACTCCGGTCCCCTAAGATATAGAGCCCCTGACTCTCCTAATCCGTTTTCAATATTTCCTCATCCCTGATCCTTTCTCTGCAATTCTGTTTTATATGTCCCCTTTTTCCACAGTAAAAACAACATCTCTGTTCCTTCTTCACTACTACGTTCCCTTGTTTCGTTCCAGCAGATCTGTGTTCACCAGTTTGCCCTTTGCGATCCTCTCTGACTGCTGCTACCATCATTTTTACTTGTCGCTTGCTGCTCTCTTCTTCCCGCCTTACGTAGACTTTCTGAGCTTCCCTCAATAATTCATCCAAGCCTCTATTCTGCCAGTCTTCTAACTTTTCAATCTTCTTTCTGATATCTTCCCATGATTTTGCCACAAACTGAGTTTTGAGGAGCGCTTGCCCTAAAGGGTCGTCTGGATTTACCCCAGAGTACAGCTGAAGGGCTTTCCTCAGTCGTTCCAGCCACTCAGTAGGGCTTTCATCTTTCTTTTGCATTTCATTAAATGCTTTATTGATATTCTGGCCACGGGGTACTGCTTCCCTAATCCCCTGGATTACTATAGTTCTCAGGTCCTGCATATGAGTTCTATGCACTGGATCCTGATTATCCCAATGAGGTCTTTGGAGTGGCCATTTAATATCTGCTTGGGGTCCCTGGGCATGCTGAGCATCCCACAGTCTCATTCCTGCTCGTCTAATCATATCTCTTTCCTCGGTAGTAAATAATTGACCAAGGATAGATTGCATCTCATCCCAAGTATAAAGGTTTGGTCCCAAAAATGGATTTAATCTTTCTGCCACTCCGAGTGGGTCTTCAATTAAGTTTCCCATCTCGGTTCTTTTAAAATCTCGTAGGTCAGCCGAGTTTAGGGGTACGGAAATATATCCGATCACAGGTTGAGGTCCCCCCATGGGTATTTCCCTTAGGGGGTACATTTGAGCTGCCCCTTTCTGACTTCTAGTTATGCGTCTAGGAAGAGGGGGAGACCCGTGTTCCGACTCTGGTGGGGGAGTGGGCGCTCTGGGGACCTCTGCGGGAGCAGGAGGAGGAATGTAAGGAGGGGGGGTTAGAAGGGTTTCGTCCAACTCTTCCTGCTTTTTCTTTTGTTTAGTTTTCATTTCATTCAGTGGGTAAAGTCTAGCTCCCGGTCTTTCTAGCCACACTTCCGCATATCGACTCTCCTCCGGGTTAAGGGGTTTTTTATTATTAACCCAGAGGTTTAATTGCTGTCTTACCCAATCTTCTTCTGACCCATAGACTGGCCAAAAGACATTTTTAGAAATCTTCTTCCCTCCCCATACCTTAGTACAATATTCTATCATCTTCTGCTTATCTTTCCCTAGGGTTCCAAGGAAATATCTCCAATTGTCTAAGATATATGCCAGAGGGGTATTCTTAGGTACAGTGGGTACCCTTCCCATGGGAGTCGAAGGCTTGCTGCCCTTCGCCCCCATCTTCTGGAATATCCACAAACATACACTCACTCGCTCCCCTTGTTCCTGGCCCAGTCCCTCGCGGGAGATGGGAAACGCAGTACTTAAGAGTCCGCACTCGCTTGGTTCAGTATATCGAACCTCTCACTCGTTATATCCCAGGAAACCCAATCCCGCCCGAACGGCAAACCCGCAAACAAATTCGCAATATACTTACGCGTCCTGCGTCTTCGTCCGGACTCCCGTGCACAGAATTTTTATGGGATTTTACCGGTTTCTCCTTTGCTCATTATTCTAGAATTTAGGTTCGTCGGTAAGGTTGGAGTAAGCTGTTGGTCGCGGGGCCGCGAAATGTCGCGGGGCGCCTCCCCGGAGGACCAAAGCCCACCGTTCCTTATCCGAGTCACGGCACCAGAAATTGTTATAAATTGAGACCACAACGGATCATAATCCAATTAAAATTTTATTAATTATAGCAAGTAGAATATGAGCAAAAACAGCGCTGGACGACAGGGGAGTCTGCGCTCCGCCCACTGCCGTCCTGAGCACTTCAAACAGTCCCTTTTTATACATCTTTACTCCCGTGTTCATGAGGTAGTGGAGGTACTCTGCGCATGCTTCAGTTGTTGTTAGGGGGTCGTTTTCTGCCTTCTGGTGGTCGTTGAGGCCGAAGTAAGAAGTCTTCCTCCTTTGTCCCATAGTTGACCCCTCACTCATATGTCCTTATATGGGGTAGTTTGTCCTGTTTCTGTCGGTTCCTGGACATCTGGTGGTTATCTTATCTTGCACAAGCGGTATCTTGTGGCTGTTTATATCTTTTGCTGTCTGACCTTTACATTGGGCCTAACATAAATCTTTATAAACAATACCCTAGTCCATAGTTTCTCACACTGTCTGACCTTTACATTGGGCTTAACATAAATCTTAATAAACAATACCCTAGTCCATAGTTTCTCACATTCCCCAAACAGTATCACATTTAGAGCAGAGGATAATCGTTCCTTTCTACCCCAAACTCTTGGCTGGGGACACCTTGCAGTGCTATCAAACTAGCAGACCGCAACAAGGCTTTAGCGTTGGCCATATTCTACTGCCGGTGCTGTAGCACCTTCCTCCAGAGGCCAGACCACACTGCTCCTCCTCCAGCTGACACCCTCTCCCACAAGCCACAGGGCTATTTAACCCCTTAGCGGGAACCAGCTACACCTGCACATCGCCCATGTCAATCAACCCACTGCCTCTGAGGCAAGGCCACAGCTGCGTGTTATCAATGCTAATCAACCCACCGCCTTCATTCCTCTACAGGGACAAGCTCACCAAGCACATTTCCACCACCCACAACTGGCTGCTAAAATGTCATTCGCACAGAGCAACGTGTGGAAAAAAAAAAAAAAAAAATTCCTCCAGGACACATCAAAGTAATTCCACTACTGTTCAGGCTCCCAAGGTACTTTCACCCGTTCAAGCCATCGCAAGGCCTGACGGCCCATTTCTCTCCTTGTACCACCACCACTCCAGAAAAGCAGAGGAAATGTGATGGAGACAGCACACTGGGTGAGCTACAGAGCCCCTGATACCATCTACTAAACACGAAGAGTGTGAGCATGGGAAGGACTAGAAAGGCACTCCACTTACCGTTTAGCTGCTTTCTTGCCAATGAGGTGTCGGTGGAATTGGTGGTCAGCCTTGATTATTGCGTAATCCGTCCCGTGGATCTAACAAGAATTATATCTTTTATATCTATCTATATATGTATGGATGTACATTATTTTATATTATAATATATAGGGCCAGGTAGGACAGGCCACCGCTTCTGTCTCGTGCCCTAAGTAACTGCCTACTGCCACTATTGGCACTGACTCACCAGCGGTCAGCTACAAGCACTTCTGCTCTTCAGCAGAGCACAAGCATTCCTCTGCTTTGAGAAGAGAGCATTGTGCTCATGAAACATTGAAAAGACTTACTTCTACGCCTCTCCAGCTATAACCAAGAGAATCCTTCCTTCTCCGCACCAAAAAAATTAATGCTGACTTTTCAAGGATGCTATGGATGAGGTTCATAACCAAGGCGTGTCATCCACCTGGCCACACAATTTGTCTCCTGCAAGTTCGATTAAGCATGCCAAGACATCCTATGGATGTGACAAACACCTCATCACCTCTGCTCTGTTGCCCCTTCTTCCCCCAGTTCCTGTTCTCCTTCATAATACCTAGTTGTTCTCTCATTATGAATCCTCCCTTCCCCTTATCAGTGTCAATGGAATCATCGTTCCATGGACAATGAGTCGTCCCGTTCCCCCGCTTGGTCCGAGAGTATTACCTCTGTTCAGTGGCTTGATCCAGGGTGATAGTGCTCGTTCTAGGCGCTGTAAAAAGCGAAATCTATATCCTATGTCCTGATTTTGGGTATCTAACATTAATGCAAAACAGTAATCCTCACACAGTTTTTATTTCATTCTGTAGCGTCGGTGTCGGTATCGGCTGCCTGCGGTAAAGGTTCACGGAAAGGTCTTACATTCTTCGCTGGGATCCATCGAGGTCCTTTTTCTGTAGAGACACAAGCATAACCTTTTCCCCGTGTAACAAGAGGATATGGTCCCATAATTTTACCTGTTTCTGCATCTCGGACCGATACCGGGCCTTTAACCCGTGCCTCGACGGAGGTAGCTGCAGTGAAACGTCGACCTATCGGTGGGCCGTTATCTATTCAAGAACAATTCAAAAAATTAAAAACATACAACGCTTTCTGTAACCGTTCCTCGGGAATAGCCATGCCCATTCCCCCTTTTTGTTGTTGTCATAAACGTTTCAGAGACCGATGAGACCCTTCAATGAGAGATCGACCGGTGGGGGAATGAGCAATGCCGGTAATGTGAGCTCTACCCCATAGGGCAAAAGAGGTTTTTACAGTTGTTGAAACGTAAAGATAAAGACCGACAACGGTCCAGCTTAAGGGAATACCTAAAGCAGCAAAAGCACGCATTAAATGTCTACGAACAGCTCGTGCCTTTTCTCCTGTGTGACACGAGGCAACCAAGGCACCTGAAAATGTATCAATGGAAGAGTGGATATATTTAAGGCTACCAAATTCAGAATCATGCGTGACATCTGTTTGCCATAACGGTAGGCTTTGTAATCCTCTAGGATTAACTCCTGCAGCAACTGATGGGAAAGAATGTTTTTGACAATCGGGACAGACAGCAATAATACTTGATGCTTGTTGAGCAGCAAGGCCAAACTGTCGCTTAAGAGCTCCAGCGTTTCGATGGAAAAAAAGAGTGCCTTCGCTTAGCTTGTGCAATACGGTCTGGCAGTACTTGAACTGGTCACGGCAATAGGTCAGCTCGTCGATTGCCTTCTGCAAGAAAACCAGGTAGCGAGGTATGAGACCTAATATGCATAACAAAATAAGGCGCAGATCGAGAGTCCAAAAGGAAAATAAGTTCCTGTAACAGGGTAAAGGGTTGTGAATGCGAAACACTCCGCAGCACAGAAGCTTCAGCTCGTGGAACAATACCTGCAACATAAGCAGAATCAGTAACAAGGTGGAGTGGTACATTCCATTCTCGGAAAACACGAACAACTGCATTCAGTTCTCCTGTTTGAGGTGAACCGGAGACCGTCTCTATGTCCGAATCCCATTGTCTCCGTTGAAAACCTTAGGAAGACAGGAATTGAACCTGCACAGAAGAGATCAAAGCGCTCCATACTCCCCTTATATTACTTCCCAGTAGGGTCAGCTAAACAAAAGCTATCGGGCCCATACCCCGAAAATGATGGTTTAACCTCTTCCTCTACTAAATGAGCCCCGTCACAAAACTAACGTTCTCCTTAAGCCTTCTACTAGGAACAACCATCACAATTTCAAGCAACCACTGACTGCTAGCCTGGCCTGGACTAGAAATCAACACCCTTGCCATTATCCCCTTCCTTTCAAAATCACACCACCCTCGAGCTATGGAAGCTGCAATCAAATACTTTCTCGTCCAAGCAACCGCCTCCGCATTAATCCTCTTCTCAAGCACAATCAACGCACAGTTCACCGGACAATGAGACATTCCGCGACTAAGCCACCCAACAGCCTCCCTACTACTAACTACAGCAGTCGCAATAAAACTAGGCCTAGTACCCTTTCACTTCTGATGTCCAGAGGTCATACAAGGCTCACCTATAACCACTGCCCTACTCGTCTCTACATGAATAAAACTCCCCCCACTCACTCTTCTTTTCTTAACTGCCCCCTCACTGAACCCACTCCTACTGACAACCGTGGCCATTGCATCCGCAGCCATCGGAGGGCGAACAGGACTTAACCAAACACAAATCCGAAAAGTCCTAGCTTTCTCATCGATCGCCCACCTAGGCTGAATAACCATCATCCTCATATACAACCCCAAGCTAACATTAATAACCTTCTACCTATACTCCTTAAGAACCGCCTCCATTTTCTTAGCCCTCAACACAACCAACTCCTCAAAACTATCCACAATAATAACCTCCTGAACAAAAATACCATCACTAAACGCATCCTTGACGCTAGCACTACTATCCCTAGCCGGCCTGCCCCCACTCCCTGGCTTTTTACCAAAATGACTCATTATCCAGGAACTAACTAAGCAAGAGATATCAACCGCAGCCATAATTATTTCAATACTCTCCCTACAAGGTTTATTTTTCTACCTACGCCTTGCATATTGCTCCACACTCCCACCAAACACTACAAGCTTCATAAAACAATGATACAATAACAAATCCACAGGCACACCAATTGCTACCTTAATTTCTCTGTCAGTCCTCCTTCTCCCCCCTTCTCCCGCAATCCTGACCGTTACCTAAGAAACTTAGGATCCCCTGCCTACCAAACCGAAGGCCTTCAAAGCCTTAACTAAGAGTTAAATCCTCTTAGTTTCTGCCCACACCACTAAGGCCCGCAGGACACTAAACCTGCACCATCTAAATGCAACGCAGATACTCTAATTCAGCTAGGGCCTCCACGATAAGCCTAGACAGACGGGCCTCGATCCCATAAACTTCTAATTAACAGCTAGACGCTCAAACCAACGAGCTTCTGTCTACCAGACTCCGGCACACTCTCAGCGTACATCAATGAGTTTGCAACTCAACATGAACTTCACCACAGAGTCGATAAGAAGAGGAATTCAACCTCTGTAAAAAGGACTACAGCCTAACGCCTAAACACTCAGCCACCTGACCCGTGACCTTCATCAACCGATGACTAGTTTCAACAAACCACAATGACATCGGCACCCTATACCTACTCTTCGGAGCATGGGCAGGCATAGCCGAGTACCGCCCTCAGCCTCCTTATTCGAGCAGAACTTGGCCAACCAGGAACTCTCCTAGGAGACGACCAAATCTACAATGTCATCATCACCGCCCATGCCTTCGTAAGAATCTTCTTCACAGTTATAGCTATTATAATCGAAGGGTTTGGAAACTGACTAGTCCCCCTTATAATTGGAGCCCCAGACATAGCATTCCCCCGCATAAACAACATCGGTTTCTGAACTACTTCCTCCGTCCTTCCTACTGCTCCTAGCGTCCTCCACAGTAGAAGCTGGAGTCGGAACAGGATGAACCATATACCCGCCCCTAGCAGGCAACCTAGCCCATGCTGGCGCCTCAGTAGACCTAGCCATCTTCTCCCTACACCTCGCAGGTGTGTCTTCCATCTTAGGGGCCATCAACTTTAACACAACAGCCATTAACATAACCCCCCCTGCCTTATCGCAACATCCAACTCCCCTATTCGTATGATCCATACTCCTAGTGCCCTCACTTCCAGTCCTGGCCGCCGGCATCACCATACTACTGACCGACCGAAACCTAAACACTACATTCTTTGACCCCGCTGGAGGGGGAGACCCCATTCTCTACCAGCACCTGTTCTGATTCTTTGGCCACCAGGAAGTTTACATCTTAATCCTTCACGGCTTTGGAATCATCTCACATGTTGTAACGTATTACGCAGGCAAAAAAGAACCATTCGGCTACATAGGAATAGTCTGAGCTATACTATCGATTGGATTCCTGGGCTTTGTCGTATGAGCCCACCACATATTCACTGTCGGAATAGACGTAGACAGCCGAGCATACTTCATCTCCGCCACTATAATCATCGCCATCCCAACCGGCATTCAGGTATTCAGCTGACTAGCCACACCACACGGAGGCACCATCAAATGAGATCCACCGATACTGTGAGCCTTGGGCTTCATCTTCCTCTTCACACTTGCCAATAAGGTGTCGGTGGAATTGGTGCTCAGCCTTGATTACTGCGTAATCCATCCCGTGGATCTAAAAAGAATTTTATATATATATATAATATTGTACGCACATACATACATATATATATTATATAGGGCCAGGTAGGACAGGCCACCGCTTCTGTCTCGTGCCCTAAGTAACTGCCTACTGCCAGTATTGGCACTGACTCGCCAGCGGTCAGCTACAAGCACTTCTGCTCTTCAGCAGAGCACAAGCATTCCTCTGCTTTGAGAAGAGAGCATTGTGCTCATGAAACATTGAAAAGACTGACTTCTATGCCTCTCCAGCTATAACCAAGAGAATCCTTCCTTCTCCGCACCAAAAAAATTAATGCTGACTTTTCAAGGATGCTATGGATGAGGTTCATAACCAAGGGGTGTCATCCACCTGGCCACACAATTTGTCTCCTGCAAGTTCGATTAAGCATGCCAAGACATCCTATGGATGTGACAAACACCTCATCACCTCTGCTCTGTTGCCCCTTCTTCCCCGAGTTCCTGTTCTCCTTCATAATACCTAGTTGTTCTCTCATTATGAATCCTCCCTTCCCCTTATCAGTGTCAATGGAATCATCGTTCCATGGACAATGAGTCGTCCCGTTCCCCCGCTTGGTCCGAGAGTATTACCTCTGTTCAGTGGCTTGATCCAGGGTGATAGTGCTCGTTCTAGGCGCTGTAAAAAGCGAAATCTATATCCTATGTCCTGATTTTGGGTATCTAACATTAATGCAAAACAGTAATCCTCACACAGTTTTTATTTCATTCTGTAGCGTCGGTGTCGGTATCGGCTGCCTGCGGTAAAGGTTCACGGAAAGGTCTTACATTCTTCGCTGGGATCCATCGAGGTCCTTTTTCTGTAGAGACACAAGCATAACCTTTTCCCCGTGTAACAAGAGGATATGGTCCCATAATTTTACCTGTTTCTGCATCTCGGACCGATACCGGGCCTTTAACCCGTGCCTCGACGGAGGTAGCTGCAGTGAAACGTCGACCTATCGGTGGGCCGTTATCTATTCAAGAACAATTCAAAAAATTAAAAACATACAACGCTTTCTGTAACCGTTCCTCGGGAATAGCCATGCCCATTCCCCCTTTTTGTTGTTGTCATAAACGTTTCAGAGACCGATGAGACCCTTCAAGGAGAGATCGACCGGTGGGGGAATGAGCAATGCCGGTAATATGAGTTCTACCCCATAGGGCAAAAGAGGTTTTTACAGTTGTTGAAACGTAAAGATAAAGACCGACAACGGTCCAGCTTAAGGGAATACCTAAAGCAGCAAAAGCACGCATTAAATGTCTACGAACAGCTCGTGCCTTTTCTCCTGTGTGACACGAGGCAACCAAGGCACCTGAAAATGTATCAATGGAAGAGTGGATATATTTAAGGCTACCAAATTCAGAATCATGCGTGACATCTGTTTGCCATAACGGTAGGCTTTGTAATCCTCTAGGATTAACTCCTGCAGCAACTGATGGGAAAGAATGTTTTTGACAATCGGGACAGACAGCAATAATACTTGATGCTTGTTGAGCAGCAAGGCCAAACTGTCGCTTAAGAGCTCCAGCGTTTCGATGGAAAAAAAGAGTGCCTTCGCTTAGCTTGTGCAATACGGTCTGGCAGTACTTGAACTGGTCACGGCAATAGGTCAGCTCGTCGATTGCCTTCTGCAAGAAAACCAGGTAGCGAGGTATGAGACCTAATATGCATAACAAAATAAGGCGCAGATCGAGAGTCCAAAAGGAAAATAAGTTCCTGTAACAGGGTAAAGGGTTGTGAATGCGAAACACTCCGCAGCACAGAAGCTTCAGCTCGTGGAACAATACCTGCAACATAAGCAGAATCAGTAACAAGGTGGAGTGGTACATTCCATTCTCGGAAAACACGAACAACTGCATTCAGTTCTCCTGTTTGAGGTGAACCGGAGACCGTCTCTATGTCCGAATCCCATTGTCTCCGTTGAAAACCTTAGGAAGACAGGAATTGAACCTGCACAGAAGAGATCAAAGCGCTCCATACTCCCCTTATATTACTTCCCAGTAGGGTCAGCTAAACAAAAGCTATCGGGCCCATACCCCGAAAATGATGGTTTAACCTCTTCCTCTACTAAATGAGCCCCGTCACAAAACTAACGTTCTCCTTAAGCCTTCTACTAGGAACAACCATCACAATTTCAAGCAACCACTGACTGCTAGCCTGGCCTGGACTAGAAATCAACACCCTTGCCATTATCCCCTTCCTTTCAAAATCACACCACCCTCGAGCTATGGAAGCTGCAATCAAATACTTTCTCGTCCAAGCAACCGCCTCCGCATTAATCCTCTTCTCAAGCACAATCAACGCACAGTTCACCGGACAATGAGACATTCCGCGACTAAGCCACCCAACAGCCTCCCTACTACTAACTACAGCAGTCGCAATAAAACTAGGCCTAGTACCCTTTCACTTCTGATGTCCAGAGGTCATACAAGGCTCACCTATAACCACTGCCCTACTCGTCTCTACATGAATAAAACTCCCCCCACTCACTCTTCTTTTCTTAACTGCCCCCTCACTGAACCCACTCCTACTGACAACCGTGGCCATTGCATCCGCAGCCATCGGAGGGCGAACAGGACTTAACCAAACACAAATCCGAAAAGTCCTAGCTTTCTCATCGATCGCCCACCTAGGCTGAATAACCATCATCCTCATATACAACCCCAAGCTAACATTAATAACCTTCTACCCATACTCCTTAAGAACCGCCTCCATTTTCTTAGCCCTCAACACAACCAACTCCTCAAAACTATCCACAATAATAACCTCCTGAACAAAAATACCATCACTAAACGCATCCTTGACGCTAGCACTACTATCCCTAGCCGGCCTGCCCCCACTCCCTGGCTTTTTACCAAAATGACTCATTATCCAGGAACTAACTAAGCAAGAGATATCAACCGCAGCCATAATTATTTCAATACTCTCCCTACAAGGTTTATTTTTCTACCTACGCCTTGCATATTGCTCCACACTCCCACCAAACACTACAAGCTTCATAAAACAATGATACAATAACAAATCCACAGGCACACCAATTGCTACCTTAATTTCTCTGTCAGTCCTCCTTCTCCCCCCTTCTCCCGCAATCCTGACCGTTACCTAAGAAACTTAGGATCCCCTGCCTACCAAACCGAAGGCCTTCAAAGCCTTAACTAAGAGTTAAATCCTCTTAGTTTCTGCCCACACCACTAAGGCCCGCAGGACACTAAACCTGCACCATCTAAATGCAACGCAGATACTCTAATTCAGCTAGGGCCTCCACGATAAGCCTAGACAGACGGGCCTCGATCCCATAAACTTCTAATTAACAGCTAGACGCTCAAACCAACGAGCTTCTGTCTACCAGACTCCGGCACACTCTCAGCGTACATCAATGAGTTTGCAACTCAACATGAACTTCACCACAGAGTCGATAAGAAGAGGAATTCAACCTCTGTAAAAAGGACTACAGCCTAACGCCTAAACACTCAGCCACCTGACCCGTGACCTTCATCAACCGATGACTAGTTTCAACAAACCACAATGACATCGGCACCCTATACCTACTCTTCGGAGCATGGGCAGGCATAGCCGAGTACCGCCCTCAGCCTCCTTATTCGAGCAGAACTTGGCCAACCAGGAACTCTCCTAGGAGACGACCAAATCTACAATGTCATCATCACCGCCCATGCCTTCGTAAGAATCTTCTTCACAGTTATAGCCATTATAATCGAAGGGTTTGGAAACTGACTAGTCCCCCTTATAACTGGAGCCCCAGACATAGCATTCCCCCGCATAAACAACATCGGTTTCTGAACTACTTCCTCCGTCCTTCCTACTGCTCCTAGCGTCCTCCACAGTAGAAGCTGGAGTCGGAACAGGATGAACCATATACCCGCCCCTAGCAGGCAACCTAGCCCATGCTGGCGCCTCAGTAGACCTAGCCATCTTCTCCCTACACCTCGCAGGTGTGTCTTCCATCTTAGGGGCCATCAACTTTAACACAACAGCCATTAACATAACCCCCCCTGCCTTATCGCAATATCCAACTCCCCTATTCGTATGATCCGTACTCCTATTGCCCTCACTTCCAGTCCTGGCCGCCGGCATCACCATACTACTGACCGACCGAAACCTAAACACTACATTCTTTGACCCCGCTGGAGGGGGAGACCCCATTCTCTACCAGCACCTGTTCTGATTCTTTGGCCACCAGGAAGTTTACATCTTAATCCTTCACGGCTTTGGAATCATCTCACATGTTGTAACGTATTACGCAGGCAAAAAAGAACCATTCGGCTACATAGGAATAGTCTGAGCTATACTATCGATTGGATTCCTGGGCTTTGTCGTATGAGCCCACCACATATTCACTGTCGGAATAGACGTAGACAGCCGAGCATACTTCATCTCCGCCACTATAATCATCGCCATCCCAACCGGCATTCAGGTATTCAGCTGACTAGCCACACCACACGGAGGCACCATCAAATGAGATCCACCGATACTGTGAGCCTTGGGCTTCATCTTCCTCTTCACACTTGCCAATGAGGTGTCGGTGGAATTGGTGGTCAGCCTTGATTACTGCGTAATCCGTCCCGTGGATCTAAAAAGAATTTTATATATATATAATATTGTACGCACATACATATATATATATTATATAGGGCCAGGTAGGACAGGCCACCGCTTCTGTCTCGTGCCCTAAGTAACTGCCTACTGCCACTATTGGCACTGACTCGCCAGCGGTCAGCTACAAGCACTTCTGCTCTTCAGCAGAGCACAAGCATTCCTCTGCTTTGAGAAGAGAGCATTGTGCTCATGAAACATTGAAAAGACTTACTTCTATGCCTCTCCAGCTATAACCAAGAGAATCCTTCCTTCTCCGCACCAAAAAAATTAATGCTGACTTTTCAAGGATGCTGTGGATGAGGTTCATAACCAAGGGGTGTCATCCACCTGGCCACACAATTTGTCTCCTGCAAGTTCGATTAAGCATGCCAAGACATCCTATGGATGTGACAAACACCTCATCACCTCTGCTCTGTTGCCCCTTCTTCCCCCAGTTTCTTACTGGAACTAGTAACTCCAGCTCACCAGTTCCTTGAGCATGGCTTCAATCGGTTCCTGAGCCACATGCACATCTTCTGTAGGTCCTTCCAAAGTGATGTTATCCTGTGGCGAGCAGCCTCACAGTTTGCCCTCTTGCCTGTG